>NC_088874.1:26659078-26959078 GCF_032884065.1 Artemia franciscana
TGGAAATCTCTAGATCTTCTTTCTGAAAGAATCTTCTCATTTAACCAATCTGAACAATGGTTACTTCTAAGTATTTTCCTTAGAAGAGGCAAATCTTCTTCAAAAAATTTTGGGAGCAAATACTAAAGGTACGGTCAGTTAAAGATATGATGGAACCAATTTTCACTTGGCAAGCGTGGCCGGAAATAAAAGACAAAAATCTATTGTTATTAGTCGGTTTTCTGTAAATTTTTAAAGTCCCGACAATTTTCATTTGTTAAAATAAGGACGTCAAGAAAATGAAGTTTTCCTTCCTGTTCTAATTCAACAGTAAGCCTTCAATTACCTCTAAAGAAATTAAGGTGCTGAATGAACCTTTCAATTCCTCCTTCCCATAATTCTATACTGAAATTATGTTATCAAAATAACGTCCCCAGAAAAAATGTTTTAAAAAAGGAATTTAACGCAATTGTCTCAATATTTTCCACAAAAATTCTTTTCCGAATTGAAAAAAATAAGAAAAATTATTGCACAACTTCACAAAATTCATAATTAAGCAAATCTCCAAGTCTGTTTTACCACTAATCAAGTACAAGTTTCAAGAAGAATTTCAGCTGCTTTGACATCAATATTTGCATACATTGATAAGATGTCGAAGCTTGATATCAAACAACTAGAAGAAGTTTCCACTTCTTTTAGCCTTTTAACCAAATCTGAAGAGTTCTTAATATAAGAAATTTGTGTAGACAAGAGTGGTTTACGGACCAACACTAGACACTTGTTCAGAGGACTTGTCGGTGACCATGTACGCGAAACAACCGGTCGTAATAACAGGTTTGGTATATGGATCTTTGGAAGTCCATATAATTTAGGTCTCAAGGAACTGCGTGGCAAGCATTTGTAATAAAGTTGATGTGCAATCTTTCCTTCGTCCTTCATATGGATATATGAATCTTTGGAAGTCCATATAATTTAGGTCTCAAGGAACTGCGTGGCAAGCATTTGAAATAAAGTTGATGTGCAATCTTTCCTTCGTCCTTCATATGGATATATGGATCTTTGGAAGTCCATATAATTTAGGTCTCAAGGAACTGCACGGCAAGCATTTGTAATAAAGTTGATGTGCAATCTTTCCTTCGTCCTTCATATGGATCTTTGGAAGTCCATATAATTTAGGTCTCAAGGAACTGCGTGGCAAGCATTTGTAATAAAGTTGATGTGCAATGTTTCCTTCGTCCTTCTTATGGATATATGGATCTTTGGAAGTCCATATAATTTAGGTCTCAAGGAACTGCGTGGCAAGCATTTGTAATAAAGTTGATGTGCAATCTTTCCTTCGTCCATCAAACACTTTAAATCGTTCTTAAACTTGTGCGTACAAGAGTCTTGCGGATAATACGAAAGCTTTAAGTAGTTTTTTTTTTACCTTTCAATAAAATCCTTAGTTTTGAATCATAGTACGCAGTATCCATCACTACTAAAGTGCTACACCTGTCTGCTTTTATAATTGTAATTGACTTACCTAAGAATTTATGGGAATTTTGAAAAATAGCCCGAAACCCCAGAAAACAGCGTCAGGTCGAAACGAAAATTACACCATCGGAATTGTCATAACCAAAACCCTTTATCGGAAAATTACAGTCCCCTGGCTTGAACAGAAAGGAAAATCACTTTTTTGCATGGTCAGCAGAGATGTCTCGTCTTTTTCTCTCCATTGCAAGTGGGTCACTGAAACACCATAGAAAGCTATTTCAGGGCTCATTCTAAAGGGAATCGCTATATCTACTGCCTTTTATAATTTTCAAACGCAATTTTTAAAATAAATCAATTCTTTGACAAAAACCACACCCTCGTATTCAAGTGATGTAAAAAAGTAAGCTGAGAAAAGGTAAGCCCAAATTATATGTGTCCCATCTATTCTGTCACTTGGCTTTGTCTTGTCTCACGCTAAGCTGAGAGAAACTGACGAAAAAACCGATTTGTTCTCGAGTTTTGCACAGCGTAATTACGTACGTAATTTAGTATGGAAATTCCTTCCCCCTACGGAAATAAAAAAACTAAAATCAAATAAATTCGCAAATTTGATTATGCTTCCCGCGATTTCGTATCCTTTGATATGTAGTTAAAAATTAAGCTTAAGATCACAGAGCATTGACGATTAAGTTGCGGAGGATGTGAAAATCTAGTGAATTAATTTAGCAAAGGAATATTTTACTTCATAGGTTGTTCCTAGCTTATGGGAGTGAGATAAAATATAAAGCTGAGATTAGTCCCTGAAAGAGGTATCTCCACATCCCTTTTTTACATACCTCTCTTTCAATAAATACTTTTTTTTCTTCTCCCTTTTTTCGTAGGCAATAATACTTATTCGCCACAAATTGACAACAAAAAATACTTCAACATAGTCTCCCCCATAAAGCTCTATGGCCAAGAAATAGCAGGGGAGAAACAAAAATGAAGCAAATACATAAAAATAATAAACTTTTTTAACATAATACATCAAAACAAGATTTAAAACAAGAGAAAAAACAAAATAATCCCCTCAAAAATCCACAAAAGCACAAACTAGGCAGGGGATCACCACATAAGAGATACTACTTAATAGAAATATTAGCATAAGTAATATTGATAATCCTTGATTTCTTCATAAACTGTATTACATTACTAAAAAAGACTATCATCTTATTGAATTCATTGTTGCAATTCCAACGCCTGATGTCGCTTAGCTTCTAACTCAGGGTAGCTCGATGTCACGCACTAGAAAATCATCTGTGATACATTATATACTAGGTATTCTATTCAACACATATGTTTCCTGTTCTGTTCAATGCATACGCCAAGTGTCTCTTGTCATTATCTTTAGAGTCGATAATTTCGTATTCCAATTGTTCCGTTTCACGCAAAGGTCCTAGAATATAAGCAAATTTGACCATTAATTTAAAAAAGTACCTTCAGGGGGCAAAGTTTCCACAATCTCAGACTTTACATCCGAATCCCGTCTGATAGATAAATCTTGGAGCCATTTCTTTAGCTCTTGATTTGGACTGTTTCCTTCTGAGTTTTTCTTTTGAGATTTGGGAATCAAGAGAACGCCTGTTCCTTCATGAAAACGAACAAGCTCTGCCACCTAATATGAAACTAAATTAAAAAAGAATCAAAATCAATCATTAAAAAAACACCTTGAACAACAGGGTTGAGAACAGGCCTTCTTTGACGGCACTAACCTTCAGGAAAGAATCTGTTGACAAAGAAATTAGCGTGAAATATTTATGAATTTGCATATTATGCATTAAAAAATTTTATTTTTCATATTCACTAAAACCATTAAACACAGATTCTTGTCGTTACACAAGGATTAAAGAACCAATTGTTGCAAAGTTCTTAATTCCCATTTTTTAAAGTCAAAATACAGCTGTTTTGCCATCGAAATCAATTCGTTTTAATCTCATGTAAATAGTCTTATCCTAAAAACACATAAGCACAATTTAGAAAGCATATAAGCACAATTCAAAATTTATATAGGCACAATACAATTAAGCAGGTTTCTTGATTTTTCACACTGAAGCAAATTCACAAGCAACGACAAAGTCCGAACATTTTTACCATCAGGAGGTGGGTTAAGGATGAAGGATGACAGATTGCCTAAGATTGTTCTTTTTGGTCAACTGTCTATGGTTAAACAGAAAGCAGATCGTCCTCAGTTGTGGTGGGAGGATTTTTTAAGGAAAGATTTAAGGGAAATGGTAACATCCTGAGAGGGCGCAAAGAGGGAGGCTTTGAAAAAATTGAGATGGAGGAGGAACGTGCCCACCTGCTGCGGTGAGCTGCCAGTAGTAGCAGTAGTATTAGAAGATGGGTGAAAATTTTTTCTCCAAATCAATTCCAGTTTCAAGGAAACACTAAAGAACTGAATTAACAATAAATATAGCCATGAAGCTCATAAATGCCCTTTACTGTAAAAAGAAACAAGATATTAAGGTATATAATGAAACAAACATTAAGAAAAATAAGGATAAAGTTAGAGAACATTTACAAAGTTCCTCAAGATTTACACTAATTCTACATTAGTATGATAATACAGTATCCTCACAAGCAGGGACGGATAAACACAAGAATAAAAAGCACAGCTCAGCAAGAAACCTTCCAAAATAATAGAAAGACCTAGCTAATAGGAGCTAATAACAATACACAGCATATTACGTCTTTCTAAAATTTCTTTTGAAATTGTTCACAACTGTAATAGCATGAACATCATTATAGTTTTTGAACCAGCAATAGAGCCTTGGACACGAAAGGAAAGCCAAAACTAAGTTTAAACTAAACTGAAACCGAAAACCACAGATGAACTTTTTTTAAATTTTATCTGTTATTTGTCTAATAGACTTTGTGAAAATGGCCTCTATAATAGACTTTGTGAAAATGTTTATTTGAAATCATTATTTTTTTGCTTTGAGTTTGGTATCTCTTTTTCTTTCAAAATAAATAAGATTAAAATACAAATTCAGCCTTAATTTTAAACTACCATATCGGAAAAAGGTAGACGTCGAGGTTATATCCTTAATGAAAATAATTCATATTTTCATTGCTACTCACTTTTTGTTTTCACTTCAAAACTTCTTCTTTTTTCAATCCAATCTTTCATCCCCTAGCTCTGTTACTATCTGCCTTAATTATGCCCTAGGAATGACGCATGGACGGTTGATAGATAGACTTATCTATTAACAAATGAAATGACATCCGTTTTATACAATGCTAATAAGAGCTTATGCCAGATTTGCATCTCGCTCACTTGGACTATCTATTTTGGCTTTTTCTACAATTACCCATGGCTAGATGTCCGCAACTACTTGATTTTGATTCTTAAAATCGTGATTTTAATTACACAAACCTAAAAAGGGCTTATGCCAGATTTGCCTCTCACTCACTCTGACTATCTCTCTTGGCTTTTTCTACAATTAACCACGGCTTGATGCCCACAAGCCACAACTACTTGATTTCAATTCAGTAGAGGGTGATTATTTTTACACTCATGCAAAGTACCTTTCTACAATTTATTATTAAAAGAACCACCCTTAAACTCAGATAACAATTCAATCAGAGGTGTCACGAATGCCGGAGAAGGAGGGGGAAGTCGTATAGGTTAATACAATAGACTTAAAAAGTGAGCCAGTAAAGAAAAATGTAACAAACCCGTAAATTAACGGCAAGTATTATTTTTTGACCTCGATTTCGCTAAACATCGATCTTGTTAAGAAAAAGAGTATCCAATGATTGTTAAGGAGTAAATAAAATCCATTTCCCCCTCCCCCGCAAAATTTGCCAACTTCTTTCCTAGTCTAGAAAAAAGATGTCGAGGACAACTCAACTGTGACTTGAGATATAATTTCATTATTATCTTTGGTGATTTTCTGGTAAAGATTTAAATGGACTGGGACGGAAAAGGAGTTAACAAAGCTGTGTTGGCGTTAGTTGGCTTGTTGCTGCAGTTAGTTGTTATTATTAGCAGTGGCAATATTATTTTCTCATCCCATGTTTTATTTGTTGGCAATGTTGCCTTGCAAGGCATACTGCTTATACTTAATGACAATATTTGCTTATACTTGTTTAAACTTAATGATATGCTTATTTTTACTTAATGACAATTTTAATCGAAAAATTGGAAATAGGAGGAAGGTTTTTAATACTTCTCTTTCAACATGTAGTGCTTCATTCACGTTTCCAGTTTCTTCTGGTTCCCCTTGTGGTGGATCACCCAAGTCAAGTAGAGGGGGAGGGTCTAGAGGTTGCATTTGTTGGTCAGGAATATTGTCTTCATCGTCAATAATTGGTGGTCGTTGCCTTGGGGTTATTCTAGGCACTTGCTGATCCTGACCATTAACATCTTGAACATCAGGTTCTTCAGTGCCAGAATCTTCGTCATTATCATGAACCTGTTGGCCACCAATATTAGTTTGGTTTAAAAGTTTTTCTATAGAAATTTGAAGGGAATTTAAACATATCAAATTGAAGGAAAAACTCAGGGAGTACGGCTAAAAGTAACAATATAGAGTTATAAGTGCAAAAAAGAAAACCATAACCTTAGGAAAAGAAACAGATTAAAGAACTAGGTAAAAAGAGAAGATGTAAGATTAAAAGTATAATAGAAGGAAAGAAGAAAGTAGTTGAGATTTGTATGGAAATAGGAGAGACATTGACATTTATAAGAGAAAAGACAATATAAATATATAACAACATAATTATGCAACCATATATAGAGATGTTTCGTGGTACATCAAATTAGGAAGTTACGGATGTTTCACAGCTTAAAAACTTATATTCCGGGATTGAAAACTCATATTCCAGTATTTAGTATCCTCTGGTTTATAAAAAGCTAAGCTTAAGATAATGGAAAACAAACCCCCTAAACTTCAAAGGAAATGAAAATATATTTCCCAAGTGCCACAGTACGGAGAACAATCGAGATCAGGTAAACGTCCTGACGTTTCGTTGAAGATCTAAACTATAGCATGAACCATTTTATATTTTACTTTACATATATTTAGATATATACGCCTATATAAAACCCAGTGTTCATACACATAAAACAAAAAAAGACACAAAAAAAATATCGACAAAACATCCAAATGCAATAGCTAGATCTCTCGAAGTAGACACGAAAAATACTTGGATGCAGCGAAGGGCTTTATCCCCTAAACTCAACAATCTTTGGCATCAACTCAAATAATGATCAATGATCCCCAGCCTCCCTGCAGAGGGGCAAGCTAATGTATCTCCCCATCCACCCCTATCATAAAACCCAAGTCCCTCTTACGCAGTGGTATACAATTTGTCTGTGCCTGCAACCAACATTTAAGCTCCATGGTAGGTTCATTTTCAAATAAAACTCCTCTCTATACACTTCTTAATCTGCTACAAAGACACAAGCTACTAGATTTCTCCAGACAGGTCAATTAGACCTGGGTCTCCTGATCCCTAATGCGTGATACCGGTGCAATTCAGCATAATGAACCGGGAATGGTAATACCAGGATCAAAGGGGCTCGAACAGGCTGTTTGTCCCCTGGTACTGATGCTCTCCTTGGTATTGGTGAAGCTTTTCTGTCCCTATCCATTGAGGGAAAACCGAGTGTGCGCCTCAAAGTGGTAGTCTGATGGATCGCTGGACTAGTCAGATGCCAGGCTCATTGGATTGCTAACACACCCAGGATGTCGTGAGTCTGGGAAGATTACAATTACAGGAATTTCTATGTCAAATCTAAATGGAAAATGAATGGTCTCAATAGTATGTCATCTACTACGGCGTCCCCAGCGTCAAACGAAATTCCTTCGCATCAAGTGACAGTGGGAAGGCCGATAAATGAGCAAAACCTTCCATATTAATCAAATGAAAAGGGATTTTGAAATGTTCTTCCGGAATGCAAGATGCACCAAATACGAGACACCCCGCCATTTCATAGCATATGAATTCCAAAAGAATAAAGAAGATTTTGTTTGCCTTTTCGAAACGAGAATCTTAAGTGCCTTGTCCGAAGACATATTCATAGCAAAATTAGATGAGAAGCAAAGAATCTCAATTCTAAAGTACAGGACGGTACCAGACTTCATGAACAGAAGTTCATGTTGATTAATTTAGCTCGACGCACGCTTTCTGAGTGGAACTTTACTTGCCCAAGAATTGGTCTCATCCGCTTAAAAGGTAACTTTTCAATGTATAAATATTATAAAAGTACACGCTCCCGACCCTCATGATACCGGTCCCAGGAGGATACACTCTAAACAGAGCTAAAATATACAGTGAATAGATATACAAAGCGATATTACCTCATAGAAGCAGGAGACTGGAATGGGCGATTGGGTACTACTGACGAATTAATTTAAACATAAACAGGTGCTATGCATACTGGCAGCAATGCAAAAATAGTTGGCACATCATTCAGTTTTCACACGGCGATAAACCTGTGGTTAAAAACTCTTTGTTCCAACGCCTCGCACGTCGCTCTAATGATTATAACACTATAGCCCAGACAAACTATATTCTATTCAGGAAAAAATTTCGAAGCTCTGTTCAATATGCCCGTTCCTCTAGGGGAGAATATATTGGATCCAGAGCTGGGAGCGACCATACAACCGTTGGAGCAAAGATCCTTCCTGCCGTGGCATGAGGAAGAAACTGGATCTGAATAAAAGACTAAACATCACCAAACTGGGTTCTGATCAACCCAAACATGAGTTTTGCCTGCAGCTCTGAAAAAGCTTCGATGTTCTACCACAGACTTCTTAGGACCCCAAAAAATATGGATGGAGTTTAAAACTACCTCTACTGAGTTTGTATCTGATGTAATTGGCTACTCTTCGCAAAATAGAGCTAATTTTGACAGAAAATCCGGAGATTATCAAGTAGAGACACATTTTAATCTATTTAGACAAACAGTCTAAACTTCTGCTGAGGAAGCACATTAAGCAAAGAATATAAAAGGATCGCACCTGTCACTGGGAGGTTTTATTTTTATTTGAATCCCAGCCTCTTCCTTCTAGGTATATGTTAAAAGTTAAATACTAAATTTACTGATTTTGCTAATCTGTATTTTTTTTTGTAATCATTTCTTATAAACAAAGATTCCATAATACCAATTTGACAAAACAACAACAAAATCCATAAATTTACTGTTAATTCCCATGACTCTATCCGGACATTAGGAAAAGGAGAGAGGTAAGGTGAGATTCAATTAAACTGAAAGCGAACATAGAAATCAATTAAATAGACTTTCTGTGTGAATTTGGTTTTATTAAAGGTAGTTTATAAGAGATACCTTGCATCATTAAATTAAATTTGAAAATTAACAATAAAATGGGCAAACTTGGTATTTATTCGCTTGGCTCTATCCTGGCATTAATAGATAGGTGATTCAATTTAACTGATAGCAATTAGAAAAAAAAACTCAAATAGAGTATCTCTGATTAATATGTAGCAAGAATTTGTTGGTATTGCAAATAGTTTGGAGAAATTATCCTAGACCAGATTTACCTCACATTCTTCTTCTTTTTTCTGACATTATTTTCAAGTGACTTCAACTGAAGACGCTTAAACCTTTGGACTCTGGAGCCAATGTTCTATTTTTTTTTTAATACACGTTAAAGCGTCTAGGATACTTTTTTTTAAGAGAATATCGGTTATATTTCCAAAAAAGGTTTTTGTCCCATTTTTCAGGGAAATAAGAATTACAAATATATATTAAAAAAAAAGAATTTGGCTGTGATATACTGGACATCTTCAAGAACCCCGCTTAAAACATTATTTAGGTCACGCCAAGTAATTACTATGTGAAGCACACACTACTTTAAAAACTAATTTCTTGAAATCAGACGTGATACCGACAACAACTGTTTTCAATAAGCACTCTACCTCACTTTGTTGAAGAACATATTTTGATGCAAAGAGGCAACCAGCCTTCATATCTGTCCATTAGAGAGGCTTCGTCTTTACAAGGATCAAATAAATAATTCCTGTTCGTTTCAAGTTGTTATGTTGCTAATTGCTAATTACTTTCAGTAGATAAAAAATGTTTTTTTGTATCTAATTTCTGACCCTTTTCAAACAATCATAGGAGATGCAGCTCCTTCTCCATTCCCCTCCCCAGGAAAAATTCCTCCTGGAATTAATCATTTTAATTAAATTTTTTCCCTAGCGCAGTGATGTATACTGTAATGGTTTATGTTCTTGTTTATTGTGTTAAATAAAAGTAAAAACAAGTTCCTCTGTCGTAAAATCCTTCCTCGCGGGAAATTACCCTTGGAAATTTGATCCTTTCTGTGAATTCACCCAAGAAAATTTCTTGTGGACGATTTTACCAAATGGAAAAATATTTTTTAGCATACTTTCATTTGAAAAAAGTATCTTTTTATTCGATTTTTGATCGTTATTCAGGTTTTTGACGGAAACCCCCTGTGTGGAAAACTTTCCCCCAGAATTCCCCCCCCCCAAAAAAAAGAAACAGAAGAGTTTATCCCGGGAAAAAATCCCCTGTGTAAAGTTCCTCCTGGCAATAATTTCCCCCATGGGAGCCCCCCACACACGTTAAAATCCCCGTAGAATTCCAACTTCGTTAAAAATTTCCCCTGAACAGTTCCCCAAGAGCATCTTCACATGTAAAATCAAGTCACCAACAAGAAAGTAAGACAAAAATAAAAGAAATTTTCTATATGAATTCAGGCAAATTCTCCCCGTGTAAAATATACTCTGGAAAGTTCACCCCCCTCCGAAACTCCCCTCGCAAAGAAAATTCTCCCCATAGAGAATCCTTCCCCAGAAAATGTCTGTATGTTTCCCAATCACAAATAAAGGATCACTCAGTAGCTACAGTTTATTACTTCGAACTGTTTGAGGTAAGGCTTCAGTAATGTGAGAGACGCCAACACTCTCCTCCTCAAACCCGTTCTTAAAATTTAGGTTAATTTTCCCAAAAAAGCATGTAGAGAAAATTTAAACAAATATTTCCTTAGATTAAAAAGGTTGCAACCTAGAAATAATTTTTATACAATCTAAAGTTTAAAATATTTGAAAATTCCTTACTGAGGTACAAATGGGTCTTTCAGCTGGCCTTTCAACATCATTTTGAAATAAATAAAGGTGACAGGTCCAGCAAACCGGCTGACCAAAATTGGGACCATAATATCCATCGCACATCATGCAGCATTCATTCTGAAATAGATTCATCTTCCATAGTTAAAACAAAAGAATTTAAATTTATCAAAAATGCAAATAGCTCATCATAATTGTTGTAGTCACTTTGTTAAACATATGACCTGACACAAAGATGCTTCTGAGCGCTGTCCATTTATCGTACTCTATTCATAGCTTCTGTTTACACCATTTCTCAAGAGATTCCTAGAGATTTGAAGTTACTGTTAATAATCTTAACCAAGATTGTCACCCTGTATATATACTACTTGAGGTACTTCTTTCTCTACAGGGTTCATTTCTGTTTTTGTTGGTAACCATTTTCATGCGAGTAGTACCTTCTTATAATTTAGTTAAAAATCAAATTCTACAAAATTGAGAGAAAGTGTTAACTATATTTTAAGCTTACATTAGCCACGTGTATCATACCTACAAGGACTATTGTAGACTTTGCCTATTCTTTGGCATCGTACAGTGTAACTGGTATCAACATCAGTCCCATTACTGGCCAATCTTGGGTGTGAAACCAATCTCTTACCCCTTTTCAGGCACTATAATAATTATAAGCACTTAATACATATGTGTGATGAGTTAATTTCTTAAGTACATTTCTATTGGTATTTTTATAACTTGTTCTTATAATATGAAGAACTCGTCACAGTTTAAGATGGACGAGCCGGAAGTTCCTCTCGTCCTTTTGGCTCGTCTGAAGGATCATAAACTCCAAGAAACGATGTCCAAAAAATACACTCCTTTTATTTTCGTCCCCCCCCCACTCCAGAATAGCAGGCCTGTGTAGACTATGGTTGCAATTCTCCAGAAATATTACTAATAGCCCGTTCATACACATGGGGCAAACGCTCAAAATTCAATCGGTACCAATGAGAAAACCGATTTGTTTCTTCCATTATACCAACCGGCTTTGGGGCTAGAAGTTTTTCTAGGTTTTCCTATGGTAACGATGAGTTTTTCATGTGTAGTCAAGCAAAAATGAGCAAGTATATTAGAAAGTGGAAAGCATGTCAGTTGTTAAACACGCGAAAGTTCGAGATTTGGTGGTTCTTGTTCAGAATCACCCGTTTTTGCACGATGCGAGTCATAATCTATGTAAAGCGAACAGGAGAAAGGAGACTACCTCGCAAGAAATAGCTTCTAATCTGGGTATGGCCAAACTTTTGGCCACAGATACCGCGCACAAGTACATAATATCTGAGCTTATTGGAAAAATCTTGCAAATAACGTTTGAACAGGTTTCCTTTTGTACTGATCGTTTTATAAGATTATTTTATAAGATTCTTTGTTTGAAAAGAAATGAACAGGAAAAACAAACAAAAAGGTCAAGAAATAATGAAAACACAAAATTATAAAAAAAAAGGCCAAAACAATCCCTAAACCACCCCAATATAAGCTTCACAAATACCAATAGTTTTCAGAACATCCACCCACTATGTTTTGGACTAAAACTAAACACACCGATGGCAATGTTATTGTCCAGTTAAATTAATGATAAAACAATGGTTAAATAAGAATCGCTTCTGAACTGTATTACATAAAAAATCATATTTTTTAACTGAAAGTAAGGAATACATTAAAACTTAAAAAACACAAAAATTATCCCAAATATGAGCAGGGCAACCCATCCTCAACCCTGGCCCTTTACGTTAGAATTGAGCAGTCTTTCTTAAAAAAATTTGTGACAAAAAGTCAGAATTTAGTGTAAAGAGTAAGGGTGGAGGAAGGGGCAGCCTCCTTCACATACGCAATAATCTATGCTCGTTTTAAGTTTTAATGTTGCTTCTTACTTTTAGTTGAAAAACCCGATTTTGTTTATTTAATTTTTTACCGTTTTCAAATCAAGTCTGAAAACCCCCATCCCTACTCCCCATGATTTAGAATTCCCCGTGGAAAACTCCCACAGGAGGCTATGCTTCCAACGGAAGGTTCTCACTTGAAAAATCCCCTCTTCCCCCCCAAAAAAAATCGAATATTTCGCATCAATAAATACTACATGTGAACAATGGGCAACTTCATCTCTTTCCCCAGACACTATGAGAGGTCGTATCACCCCAAAGACATAAGTGTTACATCTTTCAACTATGCCGAATCAAACGCCTGTCTCAAAATTTTGATTGGATATCTCTTTGAAAAAGGTATGTGGGAGGAGGAGCCACCTGTCCCCCCATTCTTTTCAGGCACTAAAGTATTGTTTTCCGTTTGAATGATCCCCTCCCAGTATTCTAGTACTATTGGCTTGATGTGATCACCCTTGCAAAAAACGCCCAAGCACACAAAGAAAACATGCATTTGTGATCTTTCTTTGGTTAAAAAAAAATGCTTCCATATTTCTGTACATCAGAGCTTTGATCACAACAATAGGGTTATCTGATATGCTGAATCTGATGGTGTCATTTTCAATAAGATCACTTGGATTTTTGGGGGTGTTTCCACACTTTTCCATGTAAACTTTTTAGGGCTAGTTGCTTTTAATGGGTTACATTAAATTTATTGAATTTTGTATATTTAGAATGGGCATAAAATACAAATCCAATTCTTTTGATAATGTACTTTTAT
This sequence comes from Artemia franciscana, assembly GCF_032884065.1. Lineage (NCBI taxonomy): Eukaryota > Metazoa > Arthropoda > Branchiopoda > Anostraca > Artemiidae > Artemia > Artemia franciscana. The sequence continues at coordinate 26,672,306 of NC_088874.1, forward strand.
CAGATTTCTGTTTTTTAAAGTTTTGGTAACTATTTGGCTGAGACGTCCTTACTTACAGTTCATTACTACGAATTGCTTGAGTGCTCTAATTTTTAAAACCTGTTTTCATTGTTATTTTAATTTTAGTTGGTCCATTCTTATTTATAATACATTGATAAGATCATATTTTTACCCTTCATGTCAAAAAAAGAAAAAATTTGATCCGTCAATATATAATGCATTGTCTGACCTTGAAATAGTAAATTATAGTCAAATATGCATTTCTGAACCACGAGCTATTAGTAATCATTGCCTTACATTATCTAAATCATTAACTTATGTAGCCTGATTCGGTTTAATGTTGCCAAGAAAGGATTTTGAAGTCAGATTTTGTTTAGTTGGTTGGAATTGGTTTCAAGTTTTTTTTTTTTTCAACATGTCCTGTTTCTTTGCTTTTTTTTGTGTGCTAAAGCCTAGGGCTGAAGTTCAAAAACAAGATGGCAGACAAGTTTAAAATATGGAAAGAAAATTGTGAGAATCTTGAAGTATTTTGGCCAAAAACCAATAAGACTTAAATTAAAGATTAAAACCATATAGATTGACCATTAAATGGGCACTTAAAGTTATACCAATAAGACAAAATGAATAATTTGTTGTTTTACTAATTATTTTGGACTTGCAACAACAACTTAGGGTTATTTAGATATTGTGCAAAAGCTTCCTTGATGAGATTTCCTGTTTATACTAACTCTTTCGTTTTTTCCACAAATGGATTCTTTTAAAGAGTGGGGTAAGTTTTTTGTCAAAATACAGCTTGGGACACTTACATATGTTACATATGTTACTTACATATAGGAAGGTTTTATGAGTTTTTAGCATGAACAATGAGGGTGTTGCATCTAAATAAGAAAAAAGAACTGCTTCATATAGAAACAGATGTAAAGGCTCTTTAGCGCCAAATCGGTGATTTAAGTCGAAAATAAAATCATCCTCAAAGTGAAACTAAACCTTATTATAGTTGTAGGTATTCTGTTGATTCTACGCCATATTTGATCTTTTACCATTGTTCTGTTTCCTTTGCATCAGACCTGTCATAAACTGAATTCCCCGTCCTGGCACAACAGGAGAGTGACAACAGCAGTCCCCCCTCCCTTCATGCTAAATTGACCAATAACTTTCTTGAAAGCATTCTTCAATGCAAAATATATTGTTTAAAGTCAGCCAATACAACTAAACAAGTAGTTAACCTTTCATTTTTGAAGCACTGTATTAAAAAGAAGTTGAGCTTTTATTGTATTATCTGGTGTTGGAGTAGCTTATTCATTTCTAAAGCTGTAACAAAAAGAAACATTTTTGACTTTGGCTCAAAAATTAAGAAGCTAAGGAGCAACATCTCCCTCACAAATGTGAATATTCAACTTTTTTAGCTTTTAATGTTGTTCTTTAATATTTTTTGAAGAGAAATATGTTTTTATTCCATTTAATTTTTTTCTTCTTTAACACATCCAAATTTTTTCTAAATTCAGAGCCCCATCCCCTCCAAAATCTCCCTTTTCGTTTGTCTAAATTTCAGCATACTTACAATAATGCTGAGACAATGAAAAGGACTCATTCACGTCTATTTGTTTTGAAATAAAATAGTTTTATCCTAAATTTTAGGGGGTGGGGGTTTGTCTCCCTAGCTCCTTCCCATTCTATTTACACTGAAGTTCTTCGTTTTTTTAATACTTAAAGATTGGAAGAGCTCACTTTGGAAAAGTTGACCTGACCCCATTTATGCAATACTGTACATAAATGAATGATGCCTCAAATGAATTAACTAAGTCAAATTAAGCTTACAAATAACTAGTTGACACAATATCAATATCCTTTGTAATGCAATAATGGTTAGGGTAAGTGGTATATGCAGGGACAGGGTATAAGGTGGGACATGGTACTTATCTGCCATCTAGCATTCTTTGAAAAATCTAAAAAAGCCGCTTAGTATAGTTCATTCAATGGCAGACATGACAGTTCTATTATTTTGGTAAGTTGCGATTTTCGTTTTTGAGAAAATCGACTTCAAAGTTTTGGCTATACCCTACAAAAAATATTTGGGCAATAGTATTTTGTGTTTTATCTTGTAATGGTTTGCAGAAATTGTGCGTGTAAGATGGCAAACAAAAGTTAAAACATCAGGCCATGCTGTGTGGCCATCTTGTGGAAAAATATGCAACAGTAAAAAAAATCAGACCCAATTTGCAAGTAGGGGTTGCATGGTATATACTGGGACAAAGACAAGTGGTATGTAGTGGGACCAGTATATACCACGCGTCCTCTACTTGCCTGACACTCATTGCAGAACGGCCCAATTTTGACTCTAGACACTTGTTTGCCTGTCATTACATTCAAATTAATGGTCCTGTGTCAGTTCTAAATTCTTGGTTCAACTTGCCTGAGAGTCTAGGCAGGTGTGACTTGCTAAAAGATAGCAAACAAATATTGGTCAAATAAGAGAGACACACTTAACCCCGAAATTTATCCATGCCATTTTAACCAAACACTTGGAAAACTATAGGTTATATCACTATCTTAGCTTTATGACTATCTACCTTGGTTCTACTACCATTTTGACCAAACACCTGGAAAACTATAGGTTCTGTCACTATCTTAGCTCTATGACTATCTACCTTGGTTCTACTGCCCTAGGAATGAAGCATGGACGGATAATAGATAGACATCTATTAACAAATGAATTAACATCATTTTTATACTTAATTCTAATAAGGAGGGAATTAATACTATAATTTCCTATCACTCAATTGGACTATCTGTCTTGGCTTTTTCTACAATTAGCCATGACTTGATGCCCACAACTATTCCATTTTGATTCAAAAACCAACGCAAATTCTTACAGTTCAGTCCATACATTGCGTCTTTTCTTATCTGTTTTTACTTGTATCCTAATGATAAAAAATGGACTGGTAGTCCAGTCTTGTGCCTAAGATATTTTTACTTTTAAATTCGAATTTTATTGTAGTTTTATACAAATGAATAGTCAAAGTTTTCAACCAATACATGAATCTTTTTACTACGTCCCAGAGTACACCACCTCATGTCCAAAATATACCACCCCTGGTACTTAGTGGGACAAATGGTATAAGTAGGGACAGCCCCCCTTTATTCCTTCTAGCTATGTAAGAAAAACTGGCAGTTTATGCAGCAGTTCCAGGGCTTTCATTTGAGCCATAAACCATTTTTCTACTCCAATGTTAACCATACATTTTGGAGGTTTTCCAAAATCCGTCCCTGCATATACCACTCTCCCCTACTTACCAGTCTGTCTGCCTTGTGCTTTTTTTTTGCCTTGTCCTATAAAATGAATTGAAGGAACTTTGGAAGCATCTTAGATTGTAAACCAAACTTTTTATTATACTTTAAGGGATAAACTTTTTGTGCCTCTGGACAGCCCAATTTCTAAACATATGACTAGATAAAAATTTCAAGATAGTTGTTTTAACAAAGAAAAAAATTTACCGGCATAGAAAAAAGAAATTAGGCATACCTTGACAAACTCATGTCCAGGAAGTTTCCTCCCCATAGCTTTTTGACTTAATTTCCAACCAATTATATTGAAATTGCTTGCAAAAAGGGTGAGTGAGTCCTACCTAAAAAGTATATAAATTATATAATTAAATATTCAAAATGACAAAAATGTTCGTTTTCTCACAACAGGACACTCCCAGAAGCTGCCTAGGTTAAGCTCCCAATCACCAGTCTTTCAAGTACCACCTTGGCAAGAAGTGAGAGAAGAAGCAATGGAAGATGGACTGGGAGTCATCAAGTCTAGAGCACTATAGGTCTGGAGGAGTTTGAGGCTCTTAATGAATTAAGATGATTTATTTACCTTAAATTGCATTATCCAGCGAAACAAAGAAAAAATACTGTAGAGTCACTGGTCACAGATGATGGAAAGGAACTGACTCAATTGCATCCTGCTCTTTCTTCCATGGTTTAATGTGCCAACTTTCAACAGCAGATATCTTAAAGGCATCAATGGGGGAGTAGTGACAGCAACTACAGGGAGATTATTCTGATGGGTAATCACTCTATTGTGAAGCAGTGGTAGTAGGCCCTGGTATCTGCCCTCTTCTGGGACAACTTTTGGGTATGCCCCCTTGTCCTAGAGGATTCGTGAAACTAAAAGGGCTTTTGATAGGAGGAATCAGGCACTTGAAAGATTACAAGTCATTATAATATAACCTCCTTTACACTTGTACACAAGCATTGGGATATGTAGCTTATTCAGTTGAAATCGGTGTCAAGATTTTATCCTTCAACAGCTTTTGTGGCCCATCTTTGAACAGATTCTATTTTCTGCTGATCACACTACCACTACAACTCACCACAGCACCAACCCACCTGAGGCCAACACAGCTAAGCATGTTCCTCTTCCATCCCAATTTATTCACAGCCTCCCTCTTTACAGGCTCCCAGGAAATTTCCATTTCCTTTAAATTTTTCTTTATGACATCCTCCCAACCTAGACAAGGACAATCTGTTTTCCAATTAGCCCTAAACGGTTGGCCAAAAGGACAACCTGTCATCTTTCATCTACAGAACATACCCTAGCCATCTCAACTTTTCTTTCATAATAGCCCTAGAAAGCAGGATCAAACCACATTTTCCGTACAGGCTACTGTTTGAAATAAAGTCAGTCAGCCAGGTACCCAGAAAAATCAATAAGCCATTTCTCTGGAAAACATCTAGTAAATCTTTATCTTCTTTTTGGAGTGCCCATGCTTTAGAACCATATTTGAGCACTGTTATCACTGTACCTTCCAATATTCTTATCTTGGCTTGCAGACTTATCTTCCTGTTGTTCTAAACTTTTTTAACTCTGGAAAAATATCCTGAGCCATGGCTATTCTACTTTTAACATCTTCACTACTCCCACCATCTTTACTAATTGTATTGTTTCCAAGTAGATTAATTTATTAAGCCAACCAACCTGCAACAAAACTACATGAACAAGCAGCAAGCATAAGCATAAAAGCACCAAACATAACATCTCCTTTCTTTCACAATGATAATTGTGCAAGAAAAGCAAACACACAATGACACAAGACACTAACAAACACAAAACACTAACAATTTAAATGTCCATTATCTTCCTTGCCTTAACCAATCTACTAGTTCTTGTCACATAGGGTCGTGAATAATCCTCTCCATTTCTGCTATTACTGTTTGCTGCTGGAGGGGGTGTTGCAGTTCTGTAGGGGCTGTCTTGGAAGATTTCTCCAGTACTACGATTATCTGGAGTCTTGGGAGCAGCATTTTTTGGAGAAGAGGATTGAGTCACAGGAGGGTGAATTTCTGCTGGAAAGTCCTCACCCCCTGTGAATCCTGAAGATTGTTGAGCACTGTTGCCTTCAGCACTGGACCGTGGTTTCAAATGGGCCCAATTTCTGCAATAAAATTTACCATTTTCGGCTTGTATAAGGTAAGATCTTGGAGACATGCATGACATCACTACACCTATTGTCCAGCGTGTAGCTTCCTTTGACAGCTTGACCCAAATGGGTTGGTTGTCTTTCAACTCTATTAGATCTTTAGAAGTCTTGTCATAGGTCTGCTTCTGCCTTTCTTGTTGACTAATTCTGGCTTTGAGGAACTTTGTCTTTAGAACAGTATTTGGCTCCAAATGCTGCCGAGTACAAGGAAGGATAGATCTTTAAACTTCTACTCATAAAAAGCTGGGCAGGTGATGCCTCACCATCTATTGGAGTATTTGATATTCTAAAAGACCAAGGTAGGGGTCTGCATTGGACTCTATAGCTTTTAGCATGATCCTACTTGCTATAACCCCAGCCTTCTCAGAATGGCCATTAGACTGCAGGAAATTCAGACTTGAAGTCAGATGCTGGACATCCCATTTCTGCAGAAAGGACTGGAATTCATCTGATGTAAACTGTGGTCCATTGTCAGACCATAATTTTTTGGAATGCTGTATCTAGCAAAATGGGCCTTGAGCTTTTATTACTTCTGAAGAGGTTGCCGGTTTGACTTGGTCACTTTTACTATTAAATCATCAACTGATTTTGCAAATACTGTTAGTGCAGTATCATCTGCAAAAGAAGTAATACATACATCCTGCAGATAAAAGTGCATCACATCTGCGGAAACTAGATAAATCAAAGGGCCCAGGACCCAGCCATGAGGTACACCACACTTCAAAGGAAAAGAGAACATTGTTTAAAACAACTTTAAGGAACCTACCATACAGATAGCTCTCAAACCATCTTAGAGAAAATCCATTTATTCCAAGACTTCACATTCAATGAAGCAACATTTATTAGTCAACCGTGGTAAATACTTTTTTAATGTCCACGAAAATAGACATAGGTATGTTACATGAGTTTAATGTACAATTAACACTTTGAACCAGGTGCTGTAAGGCGTGCATTGTCAAGCGACCATTATGAAACTCAATCTGTGTCTCAAAAGCTTATTCATTGGAAGGTGATTATAGAGCTGTTTAGGTAGCTCTTTAGGTAGCTCTTTCTCCAGTATCTTTGAAAAGATTGGTAGAATTGATATGGGTCTCTGGTTTCTATATCTGCCTTGTGTCCACCTTTGTGAAAGTGGCTGCATTAATGATAAATTCCAAGGTTTGCAGGGAACAATCTTCTTTGATTTAAAAACTTTTACTGGTTACGCGTTTTCATAAATGGGGTTAATGACTTCCATCAGACAATTCAGGGCTTTGGTAGGGTATTCTTTCTGTTCAAACAATTGACTCCTGTCTATGACATTCGCTTCCTCAAAAACTTAAGATTTTCTTTTTTTGTCAGCCAAAATTTTAGTGTTTTGAAACGGAAAAGTATCTAATGATTTTAGGAAACCCTTAACTAAACCACTGTATAAGACAGGTGATAAGAGTGAGTGTTGTAATTATCTAGGCATTAGTCTAGTTTCTGTAGGTAGCAAATTACTTAGTAAAATGACACTCTTTAGAATGAGAGATACTGTAGAGAAAGTTTTAAGAGAAGAATAGTGCAGTTTTATAAAATGTAGAGGATGGGTCAACAAAAGTTTTACTCTTAGGTTAATCATTGAAAAGTGCCTGAGTTATCAAACACCTTTGATCTTTGGTTCTTTATATTATGAGCAAGCGTTTGATTGGTTGACAGAAGAGCTTTAGCAAAGGTTTTATCCTTGTATGTTATACCAGACAAATGCATTAAAGGTATTAGTGCTATGTACAAGAATAAGATTACTGCAGTTAAGGTAGGAAATGAGGTCAGCAGCTGGTTTTGTATTAAATCAGGAGTTAAACAAGGTTTTGTTTTATCACCCTATATATGGATTGTTTTGATGGACTTTTGATACTTTTTAGACTGAGAAATGCAGTAGATGTAGACAGAGTTTTAAGAGAAGAAGGTGCAGTTTTATGAAAGGTAGAAGGTGTGTTGACGAAATTTTCACTCTCAGGTTAATAATTGAGAAATGCCTTAGTTGTCAAACACCTTTGGTCCTCAGTTTTATAGATTATGAGCAAGCATTCAATTCTGTTGATATAAGAGCATTAGCAAAGGTCTTATCCTTATATGGTATACCAGACAAATAAGTTAAAGTGATTAGTACTATGTACAAGAATAATACTGAAGTCTGTCTTAAGGAGCACAGGAAAGGCAATGGGAGACCACTGAATCAAATGGGGAGGAAAAACTCTCCTGGACTTCGATTATGCTGATGATTTAAGCATATTAGATAAAAGTGTGGGCAAAATGAATGAATTTTTAGAAGTTTTGCAAGTTCAAGGTGCTAGAATATGTTTGAAAATTAATAGCACTAATTTGAAATAGTGCTTTTGAAATAATTAATAGCACTAGGTTTGAAAATAGCACTAGGTTTGAAAATAGCACTAATCACTTTAATGTACTTGTCTGATGTACCATATAAGGAAAAGACCTTTGCTAAAGCTCTTCTATCCAAAGAATTGAGTACTTGCTCATAATCTATAAAACTGAGAACCAAAGGTGTTTGACAACTAAGGCATCTCTCAATTATTAACCTAAGAGTGAAAAATTGATTGATCTATCCTCTGCTTTTTCTAAAACTGTACTGTTCTTCTCTTAAAACTTTGTCTACAGTATCTCTTGGTCTAATGAGTATCATATTACTAAGTAATTTGCTACCTACAGGGACCAGACTAATGCCTCAATAATTACAACACTAACTCTTATCACCTTTCTAATACTGTGGTTTAATTAAGGTTTTCCTAAAATTGTTAGGTAATTCCCCTTTTTCAAAAATTGCATTTATAATCTTCAGTAACTTATTTCCAACCTCAGAGCAATGGAGATTGAAACAGAGGATTGAAATTCTAGTCATTGAATTGGGGAAAATAATACATTTTTCCTTTTTCTTTCCCTATGAATAATAAACTGTATTTCAGTGAAAACAATATTTATTTTAAAATAGTAGGTTTTTTGGAGAGGGTCACAAAAAGACTATATAAAAGTCATTAAAATTTGTTTATTTGCATTTTTATAGTGTTTTTAATTTTTAACTTTGGGTGAGGGGTGGGGGAATGAAGCCTGCCCTTCACTCTTGATAAAGGTTTGAGTTGTTTTTTGTTTTTTTTTTTTGACAAAGCAAATTTTTTTTTTGCTTTGAAATCACTCAAGATAAATATTGCTTTCAATAAAGCACAGATGACACTTGCACTATAATTGGGGTACAAGGGGGATGACTTCCTAGTTAATATATCTAGCACTTTCTGTTTTAAGTTTGAATTGAATACCAGTGTTTTTGGTAATTATAAGTTTATTATTGGTCTTATTTTTTCATAAGTCTAATATCTGTTTTACAGTGGCTTAGTGTTTAGTGGCTAATCTTAACATCAAAAGATGTGTGTTTAGTGCCTATATGTTTTTCCTACAACAGTATCTTGGATTAGCACATTCTCAAAATATTCCACCTATATTATTTTAACTCTTCCCTTATCAATAACTGTGGCCCTGTTCCTATCTTCAACTGGGACAAGTCCACATTGACTATTCTCTCTTAATTTATTAACATACCAGTACAAAATTTTACTATTATGCCATCTATCTGTGTCTTCACAAACTTAATACCTCACCAAATTGACAATTTCAATAAAACAGGTTTAAACTGGCCTTTACTTTCAACAGAATCCTATGTGATCACAAGGATGGAAGATCCTTATATCACTCCAAGCTGTGATTTAAGGCAATTAAAGAGACCTAAGAAGAGAAAAGTTCTTCTGAAATGAGCATCTCAACCTCAAACCTTGTGCAAATGATTCAGGTACAGATGACTTGAAATGATTAGTAGTAGGATATTCAAAGAGGCAAAGATCATTGGAAAATCTAAAGCAGAAGCTTCACCATTGAAAGAACATAACAGCATCTGTTAGCTTATCATGAAAATTTTTAACAGTGGTGTTGGCAAAACTGGGTTATTGCATCAATTCAAGTTTGGACATAGGCCTAATAAATCACCAGTAAAAGCATTACTAGTGTTGAGCCATGCACCAGGCAACCTTTTTGATGGTAAAAGAAAATATGAAGGTCAAAAGTAAAGTTTCCCCTTTATAAATTCAATCAACAAGGAATTTAAAAATAAAAATAGACTGAGAGGCATGCCAATTTCAAATTGGCAATTTCAAATCATGACGATGTCAGATTTTTTTGTATCATCAACAAGTTAAAAAGAAAGATCTGTCGTTGCACAATTTAATCCTTTGTCTGCACCCTACCTTATACAGGGAATAACAGCCCAGAAATATTTCTCTTTCCAAATTTTGAATATTGGTTGATTTCGTCTCCAGCCTTGTTACATTTTGAATTTCAATGCTCAAATTTTAAAAATAGGGTGCATTGCTCGTCGTGATCATAATCAAGATCTGTTCCACTTCAACAAAATTCTACATTTAGAATATTGTAATTAATACACTAGAGAATTCAAATAAACGTGTAGGAATATTCTTTCTCGTAAATTTTGTTTGATATATCTTAGTTTGAAAAATAATTGATATTTCATAGGTATGTTTGTATTTCAAACCAGAGGCTACCACTGAAGTAAGTTTCTTAGAAACCTACTTAAACGACCGGCTTTCGCTTCCAACCGGCTTTCAAGGGTCAAAGTACTTTGCGGGTAAGTGCAGGGGTATTTGACATAGGTGTCCGAACTATTGCAAGGTAGGCTCAACTGCTTGAATGAAAAACCAAGACCGTTTAGTGAGTTGCAGCAGCTTCTCCTTATTGATGAAACTAAATCACCCTAGAGCTTCGATCTTTCTAAGGCTCTTCTTCTGGAATACATGAATGACCTTTAGTGTTGATGTAAATGCATGCCATGTTTTAGTTCCTTGGTATGCTCATTTATAAAATTTTAAGATAGAATCTCTTTGTTAGGATTATCCTGGAAAGAGGAAGTTAGATAAAGATAAGGCCTTTTTTGCATCAGCCAGTTGGTTCAATCAATGATAGATTTGGTTCAATCCAGTTCGGAGTTCACCGCAAAAATTGATAATGTTTAGCCTCAAATAAAACTGTTTCATGAACATCCTTATTTTTGTAACTTTGCCGTATCATAATAGGTTTTTCAGGCAAAATATTTCAAAGGTAAAATATTAAAAAAGGTAAAAGGTAAAAAGTGTCTGACAGTCTCATCCACCCATAATTCAAAAATCTGGCAGCAAGCTAGTCCTAATAGGTATTTAGTTGTAGCTTTGTTTCTTCAAGATTTGACATAATTCATATTTTTTTGAGATCCGAAAAAATGAAATATGATATAACCTATTTTGGTATATTTGAACAGATAGAAAGTGACAAATTAGTTATCTAATTTTTAATTTGTAGTTTTGGTTATAGCAGCTATTGAGAACTTTAAAGGCGATTTTATTATTGGAGGTGACTTTAATTTTCCATAACTGATTTGGAAGGACAGGTACCCTTAAAACTCTACTGCCAATAGTCCAAGTAAAGCTAGACCATTTATTGAGATTGTACACGACCTTTTAAGGTCGTTAAAGGATTTCACTTCGATTCTTATAAAAGTAACTTTAAATTTCTACATGATTAATTTTAACTTTTTAATATTTCTCACCTTCGGGTAGCTATGTTAAACTCCACAAGTAAAGATACGGAATTAAGTTTCAATATACTCACCTTAAGAATACTAAGAAAGCTACTTCATTGCAGTCATGGACTTAGACATTTTGGGAGAAGAATTAAAGGACTGATGTTTTCGCAGCCATTCAGACTCCTTGATGCACTAGGCTTTGAGCTCTCTGTTCTATATTGAACAGATTCGTCCTGACCTATTTTCTTTTCTGCAAGCAAAGGCTTCCAACTTCCTATTTAAATTTTAACAGCGAAAGTTTTTTCCTTAGATTTTAAAGATTTCACTTCGATTTTCACAGTCAATAAAAAAGCAACAACAAAGAACAAAGACTTGGTCTTGTTTTGGGAGCATTTGAGTTACATTTCCAACTTTCTACCTCATTGATTTTATAATGTTTGGATATCTTACTTTCGTGTCGCTAGGCTAAACACAACAAGCAAAGATTTGAAATTATAAGTTTAAATCAACCCAACTTAAGAATTCTAAGAAAGCTACTGCAGTCGAGTCATGGACATTTTTGGAAAAATGATAATTAAAGTTTTATTATTATAAAGAATACAAGGTTAAAATAAGAAATTTTCTAGACTTAGTCCTAGTAAGTATGCGTGAAGTTAGAACGAATTATCAATTCATGCACGTCTTGATGGCAAAGTAAAACCGTAATTGTTAATGTTTTACTTGGTTAGTCATTTTGAGGCTATTAAGATTTCTTATTGTCCACCTAGTCCTGGGAAACGAACAATAATAGGAAAGTCAGCATTTCAGCCGTATTCTCCATTTTTTTAGCTGGTAAGAAAAGCGTAAATAAGAGCTGCTGTCCATAATCAAAGAATTTTTCAGAGTATGCTTTTAGTTTTTACTAAGGGGGCTGGAGTCTTCATGTATCGACCTGAAGAGGCATAGGGGCAGAATGGCGTCATGTCAGAGGCGGAGGAATGCCCTGGCGTCATTTGTCAGGTATGTGGCAAAAATTATCTCCAATTTCTATTTTATAAACTCTTTTGAGGCTTTGTACTGAAAAGATTTATGTCTGCATCATATGTTCTAAATCATTTTCTTAGAGAGTTGCAATGTGCAACCATACGTGGCATCATTCAAAAATCACCCTAAATAAGCAAAGTGATTAAGTTTTGACACCTTCCCCCATAAAATCAATTTTATAATACTATTCTGCAAGAGTGAACATATACTATCGCATTTGAATGGTGAAAAAGTTTTTGAAGGAAATACAGGTCTATGTCTGAAAGCATCGGCAGAAATTTTGTTTGAGAGATTCTGTAGATAAAGAAATCTCGATTGTGAATTTAGTTGAAGAAATTTTGCTTGAAAGATTTCTTAGTTCAATCAATTTATTTTACAGGATTTCCAATACTCACTAAGGAAATTTTTAAATGCGTGTATGCGAAAAATGAAAAAAAAATGGAAAACAGAAGAAGATGATTCAAGAAATTACAAAATCAAGACGAGTGTTGTACAAAAACTTGCAGAACCAAAAAGACCTTTTTGGGACCATTTAGTACAAGATTGATGTTGCAGCTTCACATATGGGACTTTGCGCAAGGGAGCCTCTAGAGCATTCCATAGTGGCAAGGACTCACCCTGGCGGTCTCCACCATGGTATGATACAGCTGTAAGGGTTTACAGTTGTGGGGGTTACTGCGATGTCTTGCAATGACAGAGGCTTGCAGCGGTGGAGGTCCACTGCGGTGTCGTGCAGCGGCAGTTAGTCACCACGGCGTCACTATGGCACCAATTGGTCACGAATTTCTTTTTTGTTTTCAAGCTCTTGTTTCACTATTTTTCTCAATTCTTGAATATTTATTCCTTGAATTCTGTTCTTGTATTTCCTGTTTTTTCAGTTTACGTATACACTCAACTGAAGAAAAATCACGTTTAAACAATTAAAAGGCAGTCAGGCTTAAGAGAAATTAAAAATACCTTACTTGAGAAAAATGAAACCTCAAAGTGTAAGCCTCGAAGGAATTCGATACGAAAATCACGTATGCCAATCTGAAAAATCAGATCTTGGAGGGGGAGGGCCCCACTTATTTATATTGAAAAAATTTCTCCAATGTGGATTGTTTAAGTTGAAATAGCAACTCTTCTCATCGTCTTAAGCGTCATTAACTCAACTCAAAACTTGCATTTAACACCGGCTCATAAATAGAATTTATCCAAGAAAGTATTAAGCAAGAAAAAAATTATATTTTTGTATCTTGTGAGCATACTTCTTGATACAGTCATAAACCATATCATGAATATTGACATTAATTTGGATAATGAACAATAAAAAACTCGGCTTATTATACTGATGCAAAATATACGATATTCATTAAGTTTAATGTTACTCATCAAAGGCTACGAGCCTGATAAAATTGACTTGTTTTTCACATATGGAGGGAAATGTCCCAAAAAAGGTCAAGGGAGCCTGAAGAAAATCACACCATTAGAAAAACCAACTGTGGAGGTTTCAAACTCCTATCTAGAAATACGATGAATTTTGTATTTTTATCAGAAGAAAGATCAAGGCAGCTTGCTTATTAATTTGTTTTCGTGTTTGTGTTTTCTCCCAAGGTGATCGAATATCAAACCAGTGGTCCTAAAAGATCGAGAACAGGCCCACTAAAACAAAAATTGAAAATTCTAGCGCCATTTATGACCGAAGAAAAATAACAGAGGGCAGCTATCCCCCTCCCACATCTTTCCCCCTCCCCTCTCCAAAGATATCCGATAAAAAATTTAGATAGTGATTTTGCTTAGCATAGTTGTAAGTTCCAACGACTAAGCCTCTGGAGAAGATATGGCCTACTACTACCACTAGGAAAGAAGTGCTAGTTGTGAACTTGTTCCTTGTTCACATTTAGTATTTCTTATTGGAAAACATAAGAAATTTCTGGGAGGGGAGTTTCCTGGCGGAGACTTTTCTATAGGCAACTTTTCAGGACGGGGGGGGGGAGATATCTGACTAGATTTGATATAAGAATCAATATTAAAAAATTGAAACGAATAGAAAATTTTGTTTAAGAGTAGTTTTGTTTCCTTCTTAATCCTACGGTTTTACGCTAAAGTTTGTCTATTTAGTTCCAATACTTCAAGATTGACTATTGAAACACAAGGGCCACAACAACTCACAAGATTTACAAACAAGTTTAACAAGATCACAAGAATAACAAATAAAAATATATACTATTTTAATAAAAAATAGATTATCCAAACATTTTTACATCTATTTCAAAAAAATGTATTATTATGTTGTTTTGGACAACAGAGGAGTTTCTCCCCAGACCAGCATGGTTGACCGTTCCCGATTTTATTACTTTTCACGATTTCAAAGCCGTTGTCACATTCGGCAGAGCAAAATGGTGCATTTCCTTTCCAAATACATCCAATTTTTAGCTCTGTCTCTGGCTTAATATTGGCACTCTCAGGACAACACAATACTTTCCTTCCAAAAACACAGGATTGACCGTCGCCTTTAGCTGATATCTCAGCTACCGTTTCTCCCAGCTTACAAGAGCCAAAACAAACGGGTGCGGTGCCGCTCCAGTAGCATTTCGATTTGTTGGGTTGATCATCAGCATTTGTGATTAGAATAAGATCAATTATCTGAAAACAGACTGAATAAATATAAAAATTTGATTCAAAGAGAATGAGGGATGTTGAGGTTTGAATTAATTGAGGTCTGAGCTAAGTGGGGTATCTTTGAGTGGGGGTGAGGTTAAGGGGTTTAATTGAACGGGTGTTAAGCTATATGAAACTGAGCGAAAGCACTAGTGTTGACTTGATGAATACCAGATAATTTTTCATGTATTATTATTGCTATTATTCCAATTTACATTTTGTTCTCTTTTCAAGCCCCTGTGTATGAAATGGGTAGTCTTTGAAGCTCATAAGATGCTCATTTGACAGGTGATTGAAGCTAATGGTTCCACTTTAATGGATTAAAAGGGACTCGAGGGTGACACCCCACCCCCACTTCCCCTTTTTCCCAGGTTCGTCACTCTTTACTTCTCTTTGAAAAACTCTTTTGAGATTCAAGATACCTCAAGCTGTATAAAGTTTGAAAAGGAGTAGGATTCTTAGCCAATATTTTTAAACAACAAAAATTTTGTGCAGCAAATTTAATAATAGTTTTACATGGACTTTCAATTGGATGGAAAGGGGGAATTCTACTTGAATAGATTAACAATTTGCTTAATTTCTAAGGGTTTGAAGCCACTCCGGTCCCAATTATGTTACAAACTTAAATCTAAACAAACATTAATCCCTCATTTTACTTTAATAGTCTCACTATGTTATCTTGTTTTAATTTATTTCTTATTTTGCATAAATACACCTTGGTTTCATTTATAAATGAGTTTATAAATGACTTCTGTTAAAACGCGAACCTATAAATGCAAACTTCAAATTAGAAATATTATATGTGATTTAGGGTCTTCACAGGACACAATATCATTAATCAATAGTCATCATTAATCAATATGGCATTGGAAAGACTGAATTAACCTCGAAAGTAAATACACAATAATTCAGATACAAATAAATTGCAGCTTAGATCTTATGCACCTGTAACAAATAAAATTTTTTAGGCGTCTACGAAGATCTTTCGGGCTTTTTGGAAGTTTTGACTTTCAATAATAAAAAAAAATAAAATTATTATGGAAGGACATATAAAATTAACCCCGAAAGACACTATAAACCAATAAAAAGTGAATCGACTGTAGCAGGGGTATACGCAGATCTATCGAAAAAGTTGCTAGGGTTCATTGTCTTTACTACTTAAATAAAATCAAATTTGAAAGTAAGATAAAGATAGGTTTAGACAAAAACATTTATTGTCTCATTTAGTGAATAAAAGCTGTGGAGTAGGGGGGAGGAGTTAATTTAGAAGAAGAATCCTAATCCAGATCTCTCCATTCATATCAATGGAGCATTAAATTGAGTTTTTTCTATTTTTAAGGTTGCTAGAACCGTTCTTGCTAGAACTTTTAAAAATCATTTAGAATCAATTTGGGTATGTTTTTCTTAAACTAGCCTCTAATCCTCAATATGAAGAAATGCAAGTTCTATTAAATCCTTTCTAGATTCTTATGAATTCTTCCTTTGGGTTTATTGCCTTTTGGGTTTTATTCCAACTAAATTAGTCATAAGTATGACAAAATATTAGATTCAACCCCTAGCTCTCATTGTACTTATAATTAAACTCGGGAAAACTTAAACACAATTTCAGAGCCTAAGATGAAACAGGCAATGCTCGGGGTGGGATGTAACTAGGTAAAATAAATAGGAAATATAGTCACTGTCACAGCCAGCCATTTTCAAGTACTCTTTGTTAATCGTCGGGTGAGATGTCTGCTGTGGTGAGGTTAGTAATTGAGATAGTATGTCTATTTTTTTCTCTCTGTTCTTACTTTGATTAAATAAAAAAACAAGTTTTTTTTAACTGAAAGTAATGAGCGACATTGAAACTTAAAACGAACAGAAATTACTTCGTATATGAAAGGTGCTGCTTCCTCATCAACGTCCCGCTCTTTACGCTAAAGTTTGACTCTTTCTCTTAACTCTACTTCTTTTACAGTAAAAAATTACAAGATATTAGTAGGAGGTGAGCCCATCATATGCGTAATAATTTCTGTTCGTTTTAAGTTTTAATGGTTCTCCTTACTTTCAGTCGAAAAAACTTTTTCATATCTATTTTTTCATGTTTTTTTTTAAATAATGCTAGAAAATCCTGCGCTCCCTTCATGAAAATATTCTTCCCCTATGACAAACTAGTCGATGGAAAGTTTCCCCAGCATGTCCCCCTCTTCTCAACCCCTCCCTCAACCAAGAAATCCTCCTGAAAACACCTGTACACTTCCAAATAACCATAACTATATGTAAGTACTGGTCAAAGTTTGTAACTTGTGGCCCCTCCCACGGGGACTGTGGGGGAGTAAGTCGTTCCCAAAGACATAGTTAAAAGATTTTTTGACTACGCTGAATAAAATGACTATCTCAGAATTTTGATTTGGTGACTTTGGGAAAATAATTAACGTGGGAGGGGGCCTAGGTGCCGCCCTCCAATTTTTTTGGTCACTTAAAAAGGGCACTAGAACTGCATATATATATATATATATATATATATATATATATATATATATATATATATATATATATATATATATATATATATATATTGCTCCTCCCTCTCATAAAAAATCATGAGTTAAATCTACTGGTTTAATGGTTCTCATTACCGATCTGTAAATAAGTCCCTCTTCTTCTTATCTTAAAAATAAATTGAGTTATTTATAGTAATTATTATATATTATAAGTTAATTGTGCTTTGTTTATTGAAATGAATAACCTTAAAAAATTAAAGCCATACCACTATTAAAGCCAGAAATTGCTTCATATTAGACCTTATCTGAAGTCTTCACTGCAACTGAAATAAAAGTCAATTGACATATGGTACATATGGTACATAATTGGCTATATTCAAATATTAATGAGCAAACTAAAATTTGGCAATCTATGAATGTGTTATTAACAACTGGACTCCAATAAACACACTTTTTCCATGCATCATTAAAAAATTGACTTTATTGATAATAGAAATTTTATTTCTTTTTTTATGTATTTTAAACACATTAAAGATATAGAATGTAATTATTCAATCAAAATACACTACCCATAAAATTCCGTAAATAACAATGGATATGATTGGAAATTATTAAATGGGCATTATTTGTATGGTACTTACCCGTCGGTCAAGTGCCATACAGTGATCGCAATTTCTGTCCGTCCGTCAGTCTGTCGGTCGGTCCCACTTTTGGTAGTTCGGGCACTTCCAGATAAGCTAGGACAATGAAAGTTGGTAAGCGTATCAGGGACCAGACCTAATTAAATTAGAAATAGTCACTTCCCCGATTTGACCATCTGAGGGGGAATGGAGGGACGTACGATTCGGAAAAATTAGAAAAAATGAGGTAGTTTTAACTTACGAACTTGTGATCAGATCTGAAAGAAATTTGATATCTAGAAGGACTTTGTGTCTTAGAACAATTTTTTTTAAAATCCCGACCGGATCCAGTGACATTGGGGGGAGTTGGAGTGACAAACCGGAAATCTTGGAAAACGCTGACAGTCGAGAGATCAGGATGTAGCTTGGTGGGAAAAATAAGCACAAGTCCTAGATACTTAATTAACATAATCGAACCGGATCCGCTCTCTTTGGGGAGTTTAGGGGGGGAGGTTTCCTGTGTTTTGGCGAGTTCGGTGCTTCTGGGCGTCCTAGGACGGTGATAATTGGTTGGCGTGTCAGGGACCCTGCACAGACTGACTTGATAACAGTGGTTTCCCCCATTCGACCATCTGGGGGGGGGGTGAAGGGAGGAGAAATCGTGAAAATTGAGGTATGTCTATCTTACGAATGGGCGATCAGATCTTAATGAAACTTGATGTTTAGAAAGATCTCATGTCTTAGATGCTCCGTTTTCAGTTCGGATTTGATCTGGGGACTTTGGGAAGGGTAGAGGGAGGAAACAGAAGAGTGGAGAGATCAGGTTGAAACTTGATGAGAAGAATAAGCACAAGTGATCTCTTTGGGAGAGAGTTGGAGGTTTTCTAGTGCTTTGGTGAGCTCGGCACTTCTAGACATGCCAGGACGATGAAAGTTTGCAGGTGGGTCAGGGACCTGTACAAATTGACTTGAGAATAGGCGTTTGCCTGGTTCGACCACTGGGAGGCTGGAAGGAGAGGAAATCGTGATAATTGAGGTATACTTATGTTACGAATGGGTGAACGAATCTTAACATATATAGTATGTATAATATATCAATATATATAATATATAGGTGATCGGATCTCGATATAGAAATATATAGAAAGAAAGATCTTGATAATAATGTAGAAAGACCTCGCGTCTTAGATGCCTCATTTTCAATTCGGATCGGACGACTATCACATTCGCAGTTTAAAAATGTTTTGTTTGACCCTTAATTTAAACCCTCTCCCCCACCTCCAAATGTAGGCTGCAAAACCCATCCATGAACTCGACTTTACCCTTGAACAAGGAACAGCCAAATCGATAACTCTAGTACCGTGTCTAATTTTAGGTTCCGACCTCGTCACAAGTGCCACATAAGCTCTTGGCTCTTGTTTTTTTTAATTAAATAAAAAAACAAGTTTTTTTTTAACTAAAAGTAAGGAGTGACATTAAAACTTAAAACGAACAGAAATTACTCCATATATGAAAGGGGCTGTTCCCTCCTCAACGTCTCGCTCCTTACGCTAAAGTTTGACTCTTTCTCTCAACTCTACTTTTCAAAACAGTAAAAATTTCAGCGTAAAGAGTGGGACGTTGAGGAGGGAACGGCTCCTTTCATACACGGAGTAATTTCTGTTCGTTTTAAGTTTTAATGTCGCTCCTTATTTTCAGTTAAAAAACGGTGTCTTTTTAATTTAATTTCTGAACGGTTTTGAATTAATGCATGTTTTGATTTTGGCTCTCCTGAATAATTAAGACAAAATTTGCATATTAATTTATTTTTTGGTCTAAATGGCTTTCTCATAATTTTGATCGGACAATTTTGAGAAAAAATGAGCGGGGGAGGAAGCCTAGTTACCCTCCAATTTTTCGGTTTCTTAAAAAGGCAACTAGAACTTTTAATTTTTTACGAATGTTTTTATTAGTAAAAATATACGTAACTTAAGAATTAACTTACGTAACGAACTTCTATATTCGTTTCTTTTTATTGCGTATATGAGGGGTTTCGCCCCTCGTCAATACCTCGGTCTTTACACTAAAGCTTAAATTTTGTCCCAATTCCTTAAGAATGACCCCTGAATCACAATGGCCGTAGAATAAATAGTTGAAATTACTAAAAATAATTTAGCATAAAGAGCGAGGTATTAGGTGAAGGTGAACCCCTCATATGTGCAATAATTTCAGTTTGTTTTAAGTTCTAATGCTACTCCTTACTTTCAGTTGAAAAACATTTTCATATTTATTTTTTGATTTTTTTAATCCCTTCCCTTCTCCAATGACAAATTCCTCCATGGAAAGTCCCCCCCCCAAATTACCCCCTCTCATCAAACGGCCCCCCTAACCAAAATATCCCCCTGAAAGCGTCTTCACACTTCCCGATAACCATTACTGCATGTAAACACTGCTCAAAGTTTGTAACTTGCAGCCCCTCTCACGGGGACTGTGGGGGAGTAAGTCTTCCCCAAAGACATAGTTCTTAGGTTTATAGACTATGCTGAATAAAATGGCTGTCTCAGAATTTTGATTCGGTGACTTTGGGGAAAAATGACTTTGGGAGGGGGGCTAGGTGCCCTCCAATTTTTTGGTCACTTAAAAAGAGCACTACAACTTTTAATTTTCGTCAGAATGAGCCCTCTCACGACATTTTAAAGCCACTGGGTCAATTTGATCACCCCCAGAGAAAAAAAGATAGAAACAAACAAATTAAAACATCCGTGTGGCAAAAAATCCGCGTGTGATCTATTTTGTGGCAAAAAATACAAAATTCCACATTTTTTGTAGATAGGAGCTTGAAACTTCTACTGTAGGGTTTTCTGACATGCTGAATCTGATGGTGTGATTTTCGATAAGATTCTATCACTTTTAATCGACGTTTCCCCCTATTTTCTAAAATAAGGCAAATTTTCTCAGGCTAGTAACTTTTGATGGGTAAGACTAAACTTGATGAAACTTCTAAATTTAAAATCAGCATTAAAATGCAATTCTTTTGGTGCAGCTACTGGTATCACAATGCCATTTTTAGAGTTTCGGTTACTATTGAGCCGGGTCGCTCCTTACTACAGTTCGTTACCACGAACTGTTTGATAAAACTGAATTCAATTCATTTCTGTTTTTTTTTCTTACTCGTTTCTACAGAGCTTATCATCGCTTACATAGTTCCACACTATTCAGGGAAATGTTAAAGTTTCTAGCTTGAATAGTCAAGCTACAAAATATATTAACAGCTGATAATTCAGCTATATAAAATACGCTGACACTTGGTTTAATCAAAGCAATATAGGTCATTAGAATGAACAACGCTATCAAAAACTCAAGTTGTATCTGTTAGGTAACTGTTAGGTAATAACGTGGATTTTTGAGCTAGATACGCTTGAAATACCTGTAAACTAGTACCATGATTACCAAAAACGCAAAATAATTTCTCTTTCTTGACCGAATATTGGATATCATCCAATGACATGGATAGAATATTAGATCATCAAATATGTTTTAATGATCTTAACTTTACAAAAAATATTGCTTGGATACACTTATTAACATTAATAACAAACAAAGGCAATATTTAGAAATATTGAGTAATTTCAAACTTGAATGAGCGATTGGTGTGCACTTTACACTATTAATTACCCAAGGAGACTTTGTCACTTGGTCTACCCAGTCCCTTCAAGCGTGCAAGGCGTAAAGTGCTTTTATAATCACACTAAAATTTTGTGTTTAACCCCTAGTTCCCACTGCTCCGATTTCGTACAAAGTCCTGCAACACGCTACAAATGACACAAATCGTGCAACAAACGACGCAAAACCATCCGTTTTACTGCAATGTCGGATGCGTTGAATAATTTCAACTCATAAGACAAATCGCAAGTGTTGTTCTGATTAAAAAATAAACCAGAACCAATGTTGTGGAGCTGATTGAAAAGCTAATTTTGGCTGTTAGGTGCCAGCCCATATTATATTCCAAGGATCACAATATTTGAATTCTTCTAGAGTTTGTCGCATCGATGCAAAAGTCTGCGTTTCTTTGTGAACCTCTGTCCAATTCTGTCGTACATCTGTTCCGCCAGAAAAAAATCGTATCGGGATTGACGCAGCAGTGGGTACTATAGGCCTTTTTTCGCGTCAACCAAAGAGACTGTTTGAGCTCAACCACTCGGTGTGGTTGAGCTCAACCACTGTTTTTGCGTGAAACAGTGACAAACCAGGTTGTCATGAAAAGTGATTTTGCATGAAACAATTGACTGGTTGAACTCTAATTTAACCAGAACTGTCATTGTTTTTAACCGTAGGGTTCTACCATTCATAATTGTTGGTTGACCTTTTCAGGCGTAGATTTCGAAAAGAAGAATTCGTAGGCTATAAATAAGTCTATATAAAATAAGAATTATAAGCTGACAAATAGAATTCTAGCCTCGCAAAAGTAAGGTTTAATTTTTTTTTTTCGTATTAGGGCTATTTGGATAAATGTTGGGTTATATCCTGCAATTTGATTCACATAGGCCTTAAGACAGGAAGTCAAGAGCTTGAATATGCTTTTGAAAACTTATGTAGATACTTGGAAATCTTTGTTTCATCCTTTTGATGCCCTAGGCTTGACCTTAGCTTGGTAATTTGGCTTCAGAGATAAAACCTTGATGAAGCAAGACCCTAGTGGTTATAAAGCATTGTTAATCCAATTACTATTCTTACTAGATGCTTCAAGATGTGTTGCATCTTTGTCAGAACTTTTTACATTTCAGCCTTACCCTATAGGGCCATGGATAAATTTTCAGGTCAAACTCTAGTTTGGCTACTGTTTGCTATCTTAGAAATTGGTTAAGTCAGGAAAATAGAACTTCCAATAATGAATCCAAAGCAAAAAATACGTAAAATTCTAGTTTAGCTAATTTTCATTATCTTGGAAAGGGAATAGGTTACAAGAATGAAACTCAGTAATTAATCCAGGGTCAAAAACACTCTGGGAAGGTGCTGCCAGGCTTCTATGTCAACCCTTTTCTGATTTCTAAGTCTTAGATAATTGCTTACTCAAAAGGTCTATACCTATACTATTGAAATTTTGACAAAACAAGATTTACCTTAATTTTTAATTATCAGTTTCTTTTACTCTGGCTTTAGCTCTTAAAATGCAATTCCTTTTATTTAAGTAGCATTTTAAGCCATATCAATATTTTTTTTTTCAAAATTTAGGAAATGTCTTTGCATATCTTTAAAACCTTATAAAGTGGATTGAGGAAAGCTGTGAAACCGTTTCTTTGTACTCCATGTAAGCAGACCTTCCCAGAACATACTTTAGCCTTTAGACCCATCCCTGAAAGTTTTTTTTCATTCTCACCCCCTGGTGCTCTTTTACACATTGTATAAATTGTGAAGAAATGCCTGCCCCCTTGCTAAGAGTCTTAGAAGTATCTTATATCAAAATACACCTGATACAGTTTAATTTTTTAGAGATGACACAGAATAGCATTAAAGCTGAGTATTTGCTTTGCAAGAAATGTGTCCCTTCTGTTGTAAAGCATTTTGGATAGACACTAATCTAACCATGGACATATTGCTGTTGCAAATGGTTTTGCTTAAAATGGTTTGGAAAACAAATAGCAAATGTAAATTTGCTTTTTTATCATTATTTAAGACTAGAATATCACAAAGCTATGCAATCACATTGCTTGTTGTATCTTAAGTAAATACAATCCCTGATGGAGTTTTGTTGATACCTGTCTTAAAATTAATTTGTCTAAATAAAATATATTGTTTATGGGACAGTAGAGAAAATGGCAACAACCATGAATTGAGTTTTTTTCAATATTTCTTTTTTCAAATAATAGTTCTCTGGTCACATTTGTGTTCCTTGCTAAGTTGTTGGCACTCTGGTTTGGGAATCCTTTGTCCAAGGGGTACAGGTTTAATTCCTGGCATTGCTAGTGTATTTGGTTTTTACCAGCTAAGTATTCACCATGCTAGTTTGCATCTTAAGTAAAGCAATCCCTGCTGGAGCTTTGTTGACACCTGCCTTACAATAACTTGTCTAAGTAAAATACAATGTGTATTGAAGATTAGTGAAAATGGCTGCAAATCCATCTTGTTTTTTTTTTCAATATTTTTTTTTTTTTTTAATAGTTGTTCTACTCTGGTCGGAATAATATTCTTGGCTAAGTGGAAAGCACTCTTAGTAAGAAATCATTTGTCCATGGGGTACAGGTTTGATTCCAAGTATTGTCTGTTTATTTTATTTAAATGGGGGTCAGTGATGTTAGACAGATCTAAACCAGCTCTAAATAGGCAAATGGAGAAATATACAAAAGGTAAGCAGGGAGGGTGTACAAAAGCACAAGATTTCTGGCCCCCAGCCCTTAATTGCAATTCTTGGCCAAAGGGTCACAAAGTGGAAATTAGCACTGCCAGTTTAGACCTTGATGTGTCAGTGCTGCCATATTTACTTACTTGCATATTGGTGTTGAGTTTGCCCACATTTTATCTTCATTACTATCTAAAATCATTTAGACATTCAGCAAACTGTCTCAAACCACAATTAGTATCGAATAGATTTTGGGCCTTACTGACTTTTCCTTTATAGCAAAGGTTTATTGTTGTGTATAATGTAGATATTTTAAAGTAATCAATCATTAAGAAGTCCCTTTTAGTTTTATCAAGTTTTTGAGTAATAAACCTTTTTAATTACCTTAAAATATTTATTCAGGTCCTTTACTATTGGCTGCCCTTTATATTACAATAATGATTGAAATATATTGTGGTAACTAAAAATTTGGATAATCCAACCTATTTTACCATCTTAAGGTTGTTTACAAAGGTGTATGAAATATTTAAGTACTGACTTAGCTACAGAAAACTTCTAGATATAATAAAATGTAAGCAAGATGGCTCTTACTTTGACCATATCTATGGAAGCACTAATGAGAGAGTGGGTCATTTGATGCATTTGTAGGATTGAGTGAGATGAGAAATGAAGTGTAGGTTTGATGAGAGATGGCTGGTGAATGTGATGAGGGATGAATGTTTTGCAAGATTTTAAAATTTTGGACAATTTCTCATGTTGACAGTAGAGTGCAGAAGTAAAATTTTATAATTTTTCTTCTTTGTTTCTGTTATGTTAGACAATGTTGAATATTCTAAAGTGAAGTTTCTTTTTTGTTTGGAATTGTGATGGCCCTAGGGCTTTAGTGCAATACAAATTACTAATGTTTATTCACTTTCTTTAAACAAACACAAGGTCTATGTCTCCTAGCTTTAACAAAGTCAAGTGTAATTTTAAGACCAGGGATTTCAAAGTAGGTCAAATGAACTTGTGGTAAAAATGAGCAATTTATGAAACATCTAGATTAAAAAAAAGTCTTTTAGACAACAAAGAAGACAATTGAATAAAGAAAAGTACCTTATATCATAATTGTTGTGCACCCTTAAGATAGAAATGAACAAAGCTTCAATTAAGATTCTGTTTTGTTTAAACAGACAGAAGGGACAAACCTCCAAGCTTTGACAAATACAATCTCACTTTGTGGCTCCTATCTTTTCAAAGGGGACTTTCTTTGGATTTTTTCTATCCAACTAAAACTGAAAAGGACAGCATGATATACAAGTGACCTTCCAATTACCCTACATAGCAAGAGAAAATCATTAAGTTAGGCTATGCTTTATCTCAATCCCCCTCCCAATGTGCAGAAATATGGCTCAAATTTCATATTTTCAATGCATTTAACCTCCTGTCACCTGTTTTTCTAGTTATTGTTTGTCACATTTGTTTAATTTACAGCTACATGGGATGAAGTTAGAGAGACAGATTGACAAAACAAATGGAAAATAGGAAATTTCAGCAATACATTTTTAAAATTGGGAGGATTGAGGGGTAAAGTAGAGCAAAGTTGAATATAAAATGTGTTACCAGCTATTATTCTAAAAATTATGAAGCATGAATTTTTTTTTTTTATTATGTTCCTTTCTCTTCAGGTCCTTCTCTAGGGCTTTACCAAATCAAACATTCTATGCCCAGAAAAATTAGCAACAAGGTATAGTCTATATACAAAGGCTTATGTTATTTAACTATGAATATGGAATTTAAATGGCAATCAGGAACTGGATACAGGCTAAAGCAAGTAAAAAAGAAAGAAAAAACTTCCCTAGTTAGCTCAGGAGACTTTTAATAGATTACTCTTCAGATAATTGCCTATGATACATAATTTAAATATTTACCCCTGTACAGTAGGGCGTTAAAACAATCTATCACAATGTAAGATACAGTATATTTAGATATGATGCTGATTTACAAATTCCAGGATTCTTTGTTGTGGTTTTCATAATTTTGTTGATAAAGTTTTTATATTCATCATTTTTTATTTTATATCATTAACATTAGCCAAACTAAACTTCTCAATAGAACTTGAATGTGGTGGCTATAATGCACAAGTACTGCAAAAATCTTACAACACATTATGTGTTATGGTAACTGTCAGTGAGAAAAAAACTATTTTCCTAGTTTAGCTTAATTTGTTATATTTTTGTGCTTATCAGAAATATTTTGTTAATTTTAGGCAGCTGTCCCCCCTCAAAAAATTCTTAAACATTTGCTGGTTTATACTTAACCAGTATTCTACTGAAAACAAAAATTTAGTATATATTTTGTATTGAAGAAATATAAAGTCCTTTGGATTTTTTTTTATTAAGATTAAGCAGTTTGCTATTTTCTTTTGTTAGGCTAAGCCTGTAATAGTGCTTTATTGTGAAGAGTCAAAATTTGTAGGGATTGCAAAGGCTAGCCTGAACAATATGTTATTACAAATTATTAGGTTAAACTTCTGTTTGGTAAAATTCTAGTTTAGATAAATTTGTATTATCTTGAAAAAGGTTTAGGTTAGGAAAATGAAACTTTTAGGGATGGGTCTAGAGATGAAACTATATCATGGGAAAGTATTTTGGAGCATCCAACTCTACTCTTTCTCTCTCTTAAAAATGTTTGCCTTAAATTACCTTAAATCACATTGTCTAATGAAATAAGGATTAAATCCTGTAGAATTGCTGGTTAGTGATGATGACAGTTGGAAATCTCAATATTTGGTCTACACCCTTAAAAACGCTTGTGTTATAAAAGTGAAACCCTTGCAAAATAAATCTTCTACTTAAATGACAAGAAAAAAGCGTTTTTAGTGTCATAACTTTGCTCAATTTCAATTTATGAAGTTTCCAAGATTTGGAATTTTTCAGGATATACATTTCCCTATATTTAAATACGAAACACTGATATGGCTTAAAATTCTACTCAAATAACAAGAATTGCATTTTCAGAGCTAAAACCAGAGAAACAGAAACTGCTTGCTGAAAATTAAGGTTAGATGTTGTTTTACCAAAATTTTAATAGTTACAGACCAGTCCAGTATGCAAAATTCCCAGATTTAAAAACAGAAGAGGGTTATCACATAAGCTTAGCAATAGCTTCTCAGAGTATGTTTTTAGCTATGGATTAATCACTGAAAGTTTCATTCACCTAACATAACCCCAATCAAAGATAGCAAAAAGTAGCTAAACTGGAATTTGAGTGGAAATTTAATATATAGCCTGGTAGGCTAGTAGAATTCCAAATCAAAACAAAAAGAAGTCAAACTAGAATTTTATCCTCTGTTTAGGGTAGCTCAACAAAGCTAAAGTCTTATCATTTAGGACTTTTTATAGATAATTTTGCTTTTACAGTATGAATACAACATTTTCCAATATATTACCTGAACAATTTAACCAAAGATTCCACTAAATCAGAACCTTCCTATCTCTTCAAATATACCAGAGAGTATGCTAGATCATTTTTCAATTCTCTCTGACCTCAAACTAATGTGAAATATGTTAAATCCGGAGGAAATTAAGCCAGTGCTAAATCATTTAATTATAATAGAATGACACTCTTAACACTATACGGATGTTTTATGTTTGAAATTTTTTGCCCAAACCGACAAGTAAAAAGAGTGTTTTCGCGAACCAGTTTTGTTTGAGCTCAACCATATGTAATTTTTTCCGTTTTCGCGTTAAACATTCAAGCTGGTTAAACCAAAGCTGTCATTGGTTAAACCAGCTGGTTGACGCGAAAAAAGGCCTTATAAGTAATTCTAGACCGGGTTAAGAAAAATGACGGTTACATGCAATCAAAAAGCGCAACCAAAACTTTTTTTTAAGATTCAGGTTTTACCTCAGGATTAATATTCTGTAAAAACTTTCTTGTGACGGACCGAAATCGCTCAACAGGCAAAGCAGCTTTGGCAGCAGCTTTCAAATGCGCAGATATCTGGTAATACTAAAAGTTTAAATCAAAACAACTGGCTTTAATGGGAACTGAAGTTTGAAAAAATTGTAAGGAACTCTTGAAGATATTTGAACTATTTGAAGATAACAGTGCATTGAAAGTTGTATTATAAGGGGAGATCAATACGTTTTCAATCATGAAGATATATGTTTCGAATCATGATAGGATAGTTGACCTACCAAATTATGAAGGATGTCACAGTTTACATTACCAGCTAAGATCCAACTGGGAATCTTAGAATGGAAGTGTTTCAAGAACAAATTGAGTCTAGAGAAATATTTGGTGAATGCTTTTAGGTTATATGCATTCAAAAGCAATTGGTTATGAAGACTAGAGTAAAACAATTGACTGACATCTAAACCCGCAAACACTAGACTCACCAACTTGATGAAATTCCAGGAGGAAATTACACATGTGATGAACTTGTTATCTTCTGCTGTCCTTTTCAAACCCAAACTAGCTGCTGGGAGTGTAATGCATTCGATTTATCACATTAATAGCAACCATTTGAAAATTTTCATTGAACTGAGGCACTGTTAATTGGCTGATATGATCTACACCAAGATGGGTCTTTTCCAGTTTTAGTAACTGGAGTTGCGATAATGATTCAAAAAGAATTGGGCACAAACCCACAAGAGAATATTATTTGGTTCAATAAAATTACATTAAAGTTCTAAGACAGCATCAGACTGCCATTCACCATCCATGCTATTCACCTTTTGCCATACAAGTCCCAAATATAATCAACTCCCTTTGAGTACTTTTGTTTGTTCAAGCTGGGGGTTGGGTGCGTATGAGTCAGAAATGTAGTAGTCAGGCCACTCTTCTTCAAAAGAGCTTGCATAGGAAGGGCTGGAATGCTTACTTTGTTATTTTTCTCAAATTTTCCAACCAGAGAAGGATTGATTTCAATCGGAGCGCTATTCTCTTTTATAATACAAGCCTGATGTTGAGCTAAACGTTTGTAAATTTACATTTCAAATAATGTCTGATTTTATTCACTGCACTCACCTTAGGCCTATCGTTGTTACACCACAGCTGAAACCAAAGACCACTGACAGGCCTCACCAGGCTCAGGATTTTTGTTCCACTTCGGTATTTCGGTTTTGATGCATATTTTTCTATAAGGCACAGCCACCATTTCTGTCAGTAATGGGCCATTGAGCCCTTTGGGATATTGTTTTTGTTATTGTTATTTTATGAAAATAATAGAACTTGAACTTGGAAACTAGGCTTAATTAAAACAACAAGGAACATATTTGATACCAATAAAGGATCAGAAACACTGATTGCATTGTTAACATGGGAATAGAGGTGAATTGCATTCTGTTTCATCAATAGGAAAAAGTCAATAGAGGATGTAGACATATTATTATCAATATATGTAAAAGCCAGGTCATTGCTGATGACTGTGGATTGAGGACAGGAAATAACAATGATCATGTCCTGGAGCTATTTGTATCACTAAGATTTCACATGATAGCAATGGTGATAAAAAATTTCTACAGGGTTTGATTGATGCATGCGTGCATTTGCAATCCCAGTTGTATATCCATCAGAATTTTTTTAAGGTCTTTCTCTCTGTCAGTACCCACATGGCTGACATTGATTCACTCTGTTTGGGATTCTTGACTACTCTACCCAAAGGACATGGCTGGGAGAAGTCCACCTTTTCTTCTTTATCACTTCAGAAACAAGTGGCTATTTAGTGTGGGCCTAGTTCATTGTAGTGGGCATTGAATATGGGCCTAGTTCATTTATTTTCAAATGCTGTAAGTCATTTCTTTGTATTTATACCAAGTTTTCATTGCTTGCTAGTGCCAGAGATGAGATGATGCTATTGCTGATGAGCTGTAGTTTCAAAGGAAGTGAGTACTATTTCAACATCCAAACTGGCTTAAACATGTTAATGGTGGTGGTTACCATACCCATCCATCTGTTAGTACCATTTTTTACTTGCCCTTTGTATTCAACCAAGATTCTAGGGTATTTAAATTCATGTACTTGCTAATTCATACTTGATAATTCATCCAATTCATAGACAAATAAATTTTAAGACAGGTATCAACAAAACTCTATCAGGGATTGTATTTACTTAAGATACAACCAGCAATATGAATGCTTTGTTTTGTGATAATATAGTCTTGAAATAATAAAAAAAGAGAAATTATATGTTCTATTTGTTTTCCACCAGCCCATTTGAGAAAAATCATTTGTGACAACAATATACCCATGGTTGGCTCAAAATCTCTCTAAAACGCTTTAAAAAGAAGAAATTTTAAAAACAATTATACTGATCAGCAAGAAGAATATTAACATAAATCTCTAAACTTGGCACTTTTTAAGACAATTTTTAGCAAAGCAAATGCAAAACTTTAGTGGTCTCCTGTCATCTAAAAAAAACCATTAAAATGTGTCAGATGTATTTTGATATAAGATGCCTCAAAGACTTTTAGTTGAATCTATGAAATAAAGGGCCAGGTATTGCTTTACATTTTCTACAACATGTAAAAAGAAAAACAGTTCAAATTTTTTCACAAAAGAAGAAGCTTGATGTAAAAAAATAAATGTATTTTTAACGGAAAGCAAATGACACCAATAAAATCAAATAAAACAAAAATTCATGAAGAATAAATAATATAATCCATATATTTAACCTATATAAGTTGGCATAAAAGATTATTTCTAAAATTAGAAAAAACAGTGTTATGGCTTAAAGTTCTGCTCAATCAACAGGAATTGTCTTTTCAGAACTAATGCCAGAGAAAAAGAAACTGATAACCAAAAAATAAGGCACCCAAAAATTTCAGGACCCTCTAGAGGGAAAAGAAGTAGAAGTAGGTACTTCAAAATACCTTCCTGGGACATACTTTAGCCTGTAGACACATCCCTGAAAGTTTCATTTTCCTAGCCTAACCTCTTTCAAAGATAGCCAAAAGTACCTAAAGTAAAATTTTACCAATATTTTACATTAAAAATCCAGTTTGAATAGCAATCTCAACAAATATAGACTATATAAAAGGCTATAGGTATTGGCCTAATCATTCTAATTTTTTTTTTCAATTAAAAATTATAGGATGATTTAGAAACTAGGCCTGTTTGATATAGTAATATTTGACTAACTACTACTACTACTACTAACTCACTGCAGCACCAAGCCGCCTGAGGCCAACACAGCTACACACACTCCTCCTCCAACCTAATCTATTTAAAGCCTCCCTCTTTACACCCTCCCAGGAAGTTCCCATTTCCTTTAAATCTTTATTTATGACATCCTCCTAACCCAGACAAGGACGACCTGCTTTCCATGTAGCCCCAGATGGTTGGCCAAAAAGGACAACCTTCGGTAATCTGTCATTCTTCATCCATAGAATGTGGCCTAGCCATCTCAACCTTTCTTTCATTATAGCCCCAGAAAGTGGGATTGAACCACACTTTTCGTACAACCTAATGTTTGAAATACGGTCAGTCAGCCGGGTACCCAGAATAATCCGTAGGCTAACTCACCAATGTGATAGCTGCCTTCCTAAGATGAGATGAATTTCGGACCCCTCTTGACTACATGGTCACTCAGGTCCTCTCTCTATATTCTTCGAATATTTGCTTGCTACCCTGGAAATTAAATGATTCCCAGCGTCTTTAATTACATCCTCTTGTCACATCCAATTTTTTCTAAGAATTGCACTACTAAGCGTATGACTGTGGTATTTAGTTCATCACTTAAGAAACCACCAAGTAGTAAATTTACTGAAATGTTTTCCTTTTGTTCCTTGAAGAATGATTCTATGTGTCTTCTCTGATGCATATAATGATCACAATCAATTAAAATATGTTCAACTGTCTCTTCACTGTCACAGTGATCACAGATATTATCATCTCCATAAAATCTTGCAAGGTATGAATGAGTACCTGCATGTCTGGACCTTAGACGAAAAGCTATGGTTCCTTCTCTTCTAGTCAGATTCCTGTAGATTTTCAGTTCTGACTTCCTTCTTGTTTTTCGTGTTGTAAACCAATTTCCCGAGAGGTTACGATTTTCTTCAAAATAGTATTGCTGCTGCTTTTTTATAACCTCCTCAATCATCATAATCTGAATTGGAGTTTCACAACATGTGAAGGGGTCCTCAATAGTGGTGCCATCTTTTGCAGCTCGGTCAGCTATATCATTTCCATGTATATCAACATGAGCTGGAACCCACTGTAAAACGATTTCTTGACCTGTGGGTATTGTGACTAATTCTTTATAGCAACTGGCCACTTCCCTTGACCGTGTCCCACTTCTACTTATGTCGGTGAGTGCTTCCAGTGCACTCTTCGAATCAGAGCAAATCAATACTTTAGGATATTCTTTCAGATTTTCTTTTGTATATATTACTGCTTTCTTTATTGCTATAACTTCAGCTTGAAAGATCGACGTTTGTTTGGGTAACTTATACTGTGCTGTAATTTTCTTTTTTGGTATAACAAATGCAGCTCCAACTGGACTACAGTCATCTAGTTTGGATCCATCAGTATAAATATCAAGGAAATCCCTAAATGCTTCTTCAATCAGCAACTTGAAGCTAGTGGCGAAGTCCAAGTTTTCTTTTTTCTCCATGACCATTGAGCATTTTATTTTGCAACACTCCCATGGTGAAGGTAAGTCCATGTCTGGAACACGTAACATTTCTGTGATCTTTAGTTCTAAGTCAAATTGAGCACATATTTGAATGGACCTTTCAAGGAAGTTTAATTGGTTCTGCTTTCTGTGTTTGTTTGCAGTTGTATGCAGACCTCGTTTTACAATCCTTGATTTCACTGGATTTGTTTCATCTGACCCCCATACTTTTGCTAAATATTTTAGTGTAACAGTGTTCCTTCTAGTTTCGAGATCATCCAGGCCACTTTCTGCCAACATGAATGAAACAGGGGTCGTTTTCCTAGCTACAAATGCAATCCTCAATGCTGTATTTTGCATAACATTTAGCTTTTTAAGGGATGATTGATTTGCAGGGTGATATACAACTGCTGCATATTCTAACTTTGACCTGATATATGTTGTGTAAAACTTAATTAGAAAGTCAGCTTTGCTTCCCCATGTGATGGCTGTTAGTGTCTTCATTATGTTGATTCTCCTAATGCAGGCTGCTTTGATGCTTTCAATGTGTAAATTCCAGTTCAAACGTTTTTCAATTATGCATCCCAGAAACTTTATTTGGTCCACAAATTCGATGGGCATTTTATTTAGGATTAAAGATGGCACTTCTATAGACTTCTTTCTTGTGATAAGCATGGCTTTTGTTTTGTGAGCCGAAAAGCTTAAATCAATGTCACTTGCCCAAATTTCAAGCTGTTCAAGAACGGATTTTATTACTGGCACAACATCTTCAATTGTTCTTCCAACTGCCCACAGGTTATTGTCATCTGCAAAAATTCCTGCACTAGAATCACCATCATCTAAAGGTATGTTGTGTTCACCCAGATTATAATAATCTGGACCCAAAGCTGATCCCTGAGGGACTCCCCTTTTTCTTTTGGTGAAATGGCTGGAGATGGTATTTCCCACCCTAACATGCACTTCACGATCTTCTAGATAATTTTTCGTAAACATTAGCATTCTTCCACGGATCCCCGCCTCAATTAGTCCCAGTAATATCTGTCTGTGTACCAAATTATCAAATGCACCATCAACATCTAGGAAGACAGCTATCATTACCAACCCGTTTTGTAAAGTATAGGCAGCATCTCTTTGAAAACAAACCAGGTTATCAATAGTACTCTTGTTTCTCCTAAACCCACACTGCACATCTTTAAGTATTTTTCTTTTTTCCACTTCCCAGTTTAGCCTTTTCTTTACAAGTCTTTCATAAACTTTGCCTAACACGGGTAATAAAGTAATAAATCTGTGGTTTTCGATCTTTGAAGTGTCTTTACCTGGTTTGGGAATCATCACTGCTAGTCCCGCCTTCCACACTTTTGGGAAACATCCACTCTTCCAGGCAATATTTATTATTTCTAACAGCACTTCTACCCATTCTTGTGGGAGATTTTTAACTAGTTGGGGATACACCATATCTGCACCAGGGGCTGTATTTGGCAAATACCTGATGATATCCTCTATTTCCACTAAGGAGAAAGGCTGATTGTATGGTTCTTGCTGGTCTTTATTAGTCAGCCGTTTCACTTTTGCTGCCATTCTTGATACTGCTTCTTCATCTGGATCCTCCTTTCCAATTATTTTTTCCATATGTTTGACGCTTGCATTAGCTTTGTCCAGATCACTTGCCAGAATTACATTTTCATAAACTAGAGGTGGGTTGCTTGTTTTGTTTGGCTGTTTGTTTTGCATCCTGCGTATAAACCCGTAAACTTTAGCTGCTGGTCTTCTGAAATTTAGATTTTCAAGAAACTCTCTAATACTGCTCTTTTTTGCTATGGACACTGTTCTCTTAAACCTTGCATAGGATCGTTTTACATTAATCAGATTTTCTACAGTTGTTGCTATGGCATAAATTCTTTCATTTTTCACATAGTCCTTCTTTGCTTCTTCACATTCTGTATTCCACCAAATGTTATTTTTGTGAGTCCTTTTTGAGTTACCTTTTAGTGGAATAGCTTTCTTAGCTGCTGTTAATATATTGCTTTGAAATACATGGATTTTATAGTCAATCAATGTTTCTGCTTCCACTAATACCTGAATTGATATGTTTTCAAGCTGTTCTCTATACTTAAGCCAATTTGCTTTTTTCAATCTGAAGTGAGGGGTGCTTGTGCTTTCCAATTGGGCTGGACTACTACTCTTATTATGACCCTCAATGTAGATTATTATGGGGGAATGATCACTAAATAGCAATGTATGATCTGGAATTGTAACAGTAGTCCTTGTGGCTAAATTAGGGCTAGCAAATGTTAGGTCAATTGTAGTGTGTCCACCAGTGAAATGATTTTTACTGGTTGGCAATCCATTAGGAGTGGCCAGGCAAATTGGAGATTGTAACAGAAAGTCCTCCATACTCCTTCCAGATGAGTTCACAATATCGCATTTGCACCAAACCTTGCTGTGTGCATTAAAATCACCTGTTATGATCAGTCCTTCATTAGTAGGAATATTCTTTGATAACTCATCAATAATGCCACCAATTTCGCTATTGTTGCCATTTGCATTGTATACATTTATAATGTTAATGGTTGATCCATCTTGTTGAAGTATCCTGCAGCCATTGATTTCAACTTTATAATCTGGATGATCCTGCAATTCAATCTCCCATTCAGTAAAATGTAAATGCTTTTTCACGCAGGTCAGTACTCCACCTTTTGTACCTTCTGATCTGTCTTTTCTTATCATATTATATCCTTTAAAAGTCAGATTTATGTATGGCTGCAACCATGTCTCTTGTATGCATATTACATCAATTTCATTCTCCTGACAATATTGTAAAATTAGGTCTTTTTTCTCTTTCATTACTGATTGGGCATTCCATGATAAAATTTTAAGGTTCATTTTGGGCATTTTCAATTATTCCATTCATATTACAAACACTGGCAATCTTTTGTTGATTGAGACACCCTAACTCTAATTCTTCTACCAATCTGCAAAGTCTTTCAATTCGCTCAGATAATGATATCTTGCTCATTTCCAACAATTCGGCTTTACAGAGTAAGCCTATTACCATTTTTTCTGCAGTGTCTTGTTTTGTAACCTTTCTTATTTGTTCAACACTGTTGGCTGAACTAAAATTGTTTGGTGCCAGACTTTTCAAATTTGTCCTGTTAGCTGCATCTGCATAGCTCTTATAAGTTACTTGGGCCATCCTGTAACCCATTTGATAAGATTCTGCCACTTGTAGTATTTCACGATTTTGTTTCCTCACTGGACAAGCAAACGAAGTGGATGCATGATTTCCTCTACAGTTGGCACAAGAATAAGCCCTTGGTCTATCTGGGGAAATCTCACTTTTCAAAGGACATTTGTCTGATGAATGTTTATTTGAACAACGTAGACACACTGGTTCCTTGGCTCTACAATCCTTTTGCAGGTGGCCATACTTCTGGCATTTGTGACACTGTATGATTCTACGATGGTACACATGTACTTCTCTTTTCCTGCCACAAAACCAAATGTTTGGAGGTAATTTGTCACTTTCAAATGTCACCATTACTGCAAAACTGTCTTCTAGTTTTCTTGTTTCCCTGTTGAACCTTTTTTGTCTCACTATGTCACGTATTATCATTGCACTTTGTAGGCACTCCATTATATCTCCTGTTGTTAAGTTAAGAGGAACTCCCTTTACTATTCCTCTCACAAGGGGCACTTTCAATTTTGCTGATACCTTAATGTCACCAATTTTTTCAATGTTCAGAATTATGTTTTTTGCATCCTCATTTTGAAGGTATACAGTCATTACAGACCTGCCTCTCATAACATCAAACTCAAACCTGTGGCTTGTAAGCAATACTTTAAAAAACTTTACCAGGTCAAAGTCTGGTGGTAAAACTTCCCCTTTATTAATCACTTCGATTTCAACCTTGGTGGTAAATTGTTCTGCTGTGGGAATGTTAATATTTGAAAACTCCTGTTTGGGTAGTTTATCAATATTCTGTCTTTTTGTCTCCAGAATATAGGATTTATTAGAACCTGGGGAAACATCTCTTCTTTTACAGCCAAAATTCTGGATTTGACCAAGCCTTGGCATTTCTGTTTGTCTTTTGGCTCCTTCCACATCATATGGGTTTGCAACTGCCCTAATCTCATCATCACTTTCACATGACAGTGCTGGGAATTGTTCTGAACTTAATGGAGTAAATCTATTAGCTATAGGCACGTTGTAACATGGGGGGTTGTTTACTTTTTCTTGTTGGATCACTGAGTTTTGCTGAACATTGATACAATTTGATGGTGCTGAAGCATAGCCATGGCTATAGGAAGATTGGCCCTGATACTGGTTAGGCCAGCCTTGTGGATGTCCATACTGCCCAGGACTCAGCTGATAAGGCTGAGCCCAGTTCAACATCCCTTGCTTTCCATTATAATAAGGGTTAATTGGCACAAATTGTCCCTGACCCCCCTGGGGGTCTGGCAAATTATTCATCCTTCCCAAATTCACTTCAACTTATATTGTACAATTGTCAAAAAGTTTTAAAACACAAAAGTATCAATGAATTCTAGAGAATCACAAGTAATCATATAAAATTATAAACTTGAAGCAAAGATTTTACATCCAACCGTTAATCTTTTCTTCTCCAAAAGAAATAACTTCAACTTTAAAGCGAATTTTCAAATTCGTTCTAGCTGCCTTCCTAAGAACCAACCTTTTTAATAACCAAAAAACTTTTCTTCTTACTCCTTATCAGTGTTTCCACTTTCTTTTTTGAAAAATCCCGAATGAGAGACAAAAAATCCCTAAAAATCCCTTTTTGGTTAAACAATAATCCTTTGAAAAATCCCTCTCATGCTAATCACGACAGTTAGCTACTGGTTTCCTGGTCCACGAAGTCCATCTGTGTGCTTCTGTCTGAGCACCCGATTGTTTTAAATAAAAATCTCTCCGAACGAACTGAAAAGCACTGGAAGATGCAAACACTATAATTTTTTTAACAAAAAAAACTTCAAAACTAAATCCCAAAATTTGCATTCTCCTATCTTGAGCATGGATACTAACGAATGCAGAATTCAACCTCTCGTTCAAGAGTCAAAGAACAGAACGTTATTTTTGTTTGTTAAACCAACAATACAAAATTTTTTGCCACATTCGCCCGAAAGGTGAAAGCACAGGATGAAAATAAACAAAGATCAAACATGACCTTCAAATGTGCATGCTCTTACACATCGCAGTCAAAGTAAATATCATGTTTATATTTTGCTTTTATTAATCAAATATATCACAAATTAGGTAATGGTTTCAGTTTGATTCAGGACAATTAAAAACGCTCTAATTAAAGACACTAGCACTGGGACTTGGCTGGGATACGAGTTCAGCTGCCTCTTTTGAGATAGCGCTTGCCTTTACAGCTTTCAGTCGTTTTTGCATCTCGATATCCAACTTCATGGATATGGCACTAGTGCCAGCTCTTTTCATTCCGTATTTACACTGCAACAGACCCGCTGTTGTTGACTGTCCCAAACGGTTGCGGTGATCTGTTTTAATATTTTTCAAATCACTGAAAAGCCTCTCGACCACAACTTTGCTGAATGGAAGGGTCAAGAACCACTGTATCACCTGTTTAAGGTGGGCAAAGCGCAAGTCCCCAGCACCATTCTTCAGGTTCAATATGTATCCCCAGTACTCCTTTGCTGACGAAATTCCAAGACTCAGATTTTCTGGAAGATCAACCATGGCCTGGCGTTTCCACTCTGCGTCGATTTGCGCTTTGTCCCACCCCGGCATGCTAAATTTGTCGAGATATGGAGACAGAGTTCGCACACTATATCGCTCATACTGACGAAGAACAAAATCCTTACAGGGAAAGATAAAAAATTCTGGAAGCTGCACCAAACACCAACAAAAATCCTTGAATACACCATCAAAACTGAAAATCCCGAATATCTCTATTTTAGTAGGGTAAATCCCTTAATATCTCAATTATCCCTGAAAAATCCCGTATCCCTTTTTAGAGAAAGTAATCCCGCGGAAGGCCTAGAAATCCCTCAGAAAGGGATAAATCCCTCAAAGTGGAAACACTGCTCCTTATGAAGCGTTCGACCGGGCTAATCCGAATAACCTCTGACGTCATGTGCATCTCATAAAAGGTTTGGATTAGTCAGGTAAGTAATCCCACAAGTGAAAGAACACGGGTTTATTTATTCTTCCTTTTAAGAAGAAGTGAAAACAAAACTGCAAAATGCCAGGTGAAGTTAATGAAGAGGGAATGAGGTATGGGCTAATATGCAACATTTTGTTATTTTCCAATATGACTCTTAAAACTTAACAAAAAAATGAAAATTCTAGTTTAGCAACTCTGCTATTTTGGAGAGGGGCTAA
Source organism: Artemia franciscana (assembly GCF_032884065.1). Taxonomy (NCBI): domain Eukaryota; kingdom Metazoa; phylum Arthropoda; class Branchiopoda; order Anostraca; family Artemiidae; genus Artemia; species Artemia franciscana. The sequence continues at coordinate 26,711,421 of NC_088874.1, forward strand.
GCTAGGAAAATAAACTCAGTAATGAATCCAGGGCCAAAAACATACTCTAGGAAGATATTGCCAAGCTTCCATGTTAACTCTCTTCCAATTTCTAAGTCTTAAAATTTGTCTGCTTCTTAGGTTTAAGTCAAAACAAACAGAACTTAACATGAGTGGGCTGGCACCTCCCTTGCCTTCTGAAGACCAAAACATAATTTACCCTTTACTGAAAAAAGCAACAATTGAATATGGAATAACAGTTTAATATGCATATTCTGGTATTTATTCCTTAAAGTTTTGATAACGTTTGGTTTATTAAAGTGAAAAATTGAGAATTTATTTAATTGCTCTTTTTTAAAATTACTTTATTTAGTTTAAAACTTATTCAGTGTCCCCATCTTTACTGTATATCTTGCCAGCTATTGGCAAGCTTTTGTCAGTCCTCCAGCTTAACATCATATTTGTAAGAAATCTCCTTATTTAACCTACCTTGATTTGCACTTTGAAGCAAAATTAAGGTCTACATTAAATCTGTCACATTAATAAATCTCTAACCAATATCTTATTTTTGCTGGACATACTTCTATTTATTGTCTTCTTTTATGGTTATTTCACATTTTTATAAACTGAGAATCAGCTCTTGTTATTTTGGGATATAATTGCAAAAGTAACCAATATCCATAATCACTTCAGTAACTATTCAAATCTGATAAGCTATAAAAGATTTTCAGTCAGTATAGGCTCAAACTTTGAAATCATTCACTTTGTTTCTTTACATCCCACCATTTTTATACCAAGTAAGGCTCCACTATCTCATAGCTCCATCTTGTTATTGATGCTTTCCAGCAGCTTAGAGTAATGAAAATAAAAGGTTTTGGTCTTGACCATGTTAATGATATCCCCCTAAAATATATATACAGGTTTTTTGTTTAGGGAGAGGGAATACAAAAAAATGGTAAAATTCTAGTTGAGTGACTTCTTGCTCAGAAAGGGGTTAGGTTAGGAAATGAAACTTTCAGGGATGGTTCTACAGGCTGAAGTATATCCCAAGAAGGTATTTTAAAGTACCCACCTCCACTCCTTCTCCCTCTAGAGAGCCCTGAAATTTGCCTACATGACAGGTCTATACCTATTGAAATTTTGACAAAACAATGATTTATCTTAATTTTCAGTTACCAGTTGCTTTTTCTCTGCCTTTAGTTCTGAAAATGCAAGACCAAAGTTGTGAAGCTGAAAACAATTTTAGTGTACTTCATTCAAGCAGAAGATCTATTTTGCAAGATTTCACTTTTATAACACACATATTTTTGAATGTCATCATAGATCAGGGCCCTCTAGAGAGAAGGAGTAGAGGTAGGTACTTCAAAATGCCTGGTAAAATTCTAGTTTAGTGACTTCTTGCTATCTTGGAAAGGGGCAAGGCTAGGAAAATGAAACTTTCAGGGATGGGTCTACAGGCTAAAGTATGTCCCAGGAAGGTATTTTGAAGTACCTACCTCCACTCCCTCTCCCTCTAGAGGGTCCTGACCTTTGATGACCTTTAAAATATGTGTATTGTAAAAGTTAAACCTTGTAAAATAGTTCTTCTGCTTGAATGAAGTACAGCAAAACTGTATTCAACTTTGCAACTTTGCTCAATCCCAATTTATAAGATTTTAAAGATATGCAAATACATTTCCTAAATTTTGAAAAAAAACATTGATATGGCTTAGAATTCTACTCAAGTAACAGGAATTGCATTTTCAGAACTAAGGCAGAGAAAAAGCAACTGGTAACTGAAAATTAAGGTATAATGTTGTTTTGTCAAAATTTTAATAGGTATAGACTTGTCATGTAAGTGAATTTCAGGGCCCTCTAGGGGGAGAAGGAGTAGAGATGGGTAATCAAAAATACCTTCCTGGGATATACCTTAGCCTGTAGACCCATCCCCAAAGTTTCATTTTCCTAGCCTAACCCCTTTCCAAGATAGCAAGAAGTCACTAAACTAGAATTTTACCAAAATACCTTCCCAGGACATACTTTAGTCTGTATACCCATCCCTGAAGGTTTAATTTTCCTAACCTATCCCCTTTCTGAGATTGCAAGAAGTCAATCAACTAGAATTTTACAAAAAAAACTTTTAAACATGTACAAAATTGGTTTGTATTCATTTTTGTCATGTTTTTATAAGTTGGACAAAAATTTCAGGTGTTAAAGATTCAAACCCCATGACCTCCCCCTTGGATGTAATCTTGTAGCCCACCCAAAGCTCCTTTTTCAGCCAATTTATTAGCTATGTTCCATGAGTGTCATAGAGCTTATGCTTTCTGTTTGCACTTTCTTTCTCAAATTTTTCTAATGTAAATGTCTATTGAGGGGTAAGAGCAAGCTTTATGTTTTACCATTATGGTAAAATATGGTAAAACTTACATATGGTGATCAATATGTCAGTAGAGAGAAAATGTTCCTTTGTGCATATGATTTCTTCAGTAAAGCAAAGTTGTTCAACTGTGGCTATATTCACATGGAGATTGCTGTTAAGTTTCATGACATGAAGAGTCTTTTAATATAAGGCTAAGTCATTTTGAACAAATTGGATTGTCTGCTTCACAGTTTGTTTGACAGACAGTTAGCATGGTAGCACATGTGTTTGGTGCTTTGACCATTAAAACAGCAGATCAAACAGTTCATGGTAACACTGTAGTAAGGAGCAACCCAGCTCAATAGTAACCAAAACTCTAAAAAATGGAATTTTGATACCAATAGCTACATCAAAAGAATTGCATTTTAATGCTGATTTTAAATATATAAGTTTCATCAAGTTTAGTCTTACCCATAAAAAGTTATGAGCCTGAGAAAATTTGCCTTATCTTATAAAATAAGGGGAAACAACCCCCTTAACGTCATAGAATCTTAACGAAAATCACAACAATCAGATTCAGCATATCAGAGAACCCTATTGTAGAAGTTTCAAGCTCCTATCTACAAAAATGTGGAATTTTGTATTTTTTGCCAGAAGGCAGATTGCAGATGTGTGTTTTTTTTATTTACTTATTTTTTTTCTTCAGGGGTGATTGTATCAATCCAGTGGTCCTAGAATCTTTTGAAAGGGCCCATTCTAATTGAAATGAAAGGTTCTAGTATGGTACCCTTTCTAAGTGACCAAAAAAATTGGAGGGCACCTAGGCCCCCTCCCACGCTAATTATTTTCCCAGAGTCACCAGGTCGAAATTCTGAGATAGCCATTTCATTCAGTGTAGTCGAAAATTTTTATAACTATGTCTTTGGGAACAACTTACTCCTCCACAGTCCATATGGGAGGGGCTACAAGTTACAAACTTTGACCAGTGCTTACATATAGTAATGGTTATTTGGAAGTGTACAGACGTTTTCAGGGAAATTTTTTGGTTGGGGGGGGGGGGTTGAGAGGAGGGGGATACATTGGGGGGAACTTTCCTTGGAGGAATTTGTCATGGGGAGTTTTTTTCTTCAGGGGTGATCTTATCAACCCAGTGGTCCTAGAATCTTGCGACAGGGCTCATTCTAATGGAAATGAAAGGTTCTAGTACCCTTTTTAAGTGACCAAAAAAATTGGAGGGCACCTAGGCTCCATCTCATGCTAACTATTTTCCCAGAGTCACCAGATCAAAATTCTGAGATAGCCATTTTATTCAACATAGTCGAAAAATTTTATAACTATGTCTTTGGGAACAACTTACTCCCCCACAGTACCCGTCCGTGGGAGGGACTACAAGTTACAAACTTTGACCAGTGCTTACATATAGTAATGGTTATTTGGAAGTGTACAGACGTTTTCAGGGAGAGTTTTTGGATGGGGGGGGGGTTGAGAAGAGGGGGATACGTTGCAGGAACTTTCCTTGGAGGAATTTGTCATGTGGGAAGAACATTTCCATGGAGGGAGCTAGCATTATTTTAAAAAAACGATGAAAAAATAAATATGAAAAAGTTTTTCAACTGAAAATAAGGAGCAGCATTAAAACTTAAAATGAACAGAAATTATTACGCATATGATGGGCTCACCTCCTCCTAATACCTTGCTCTTTATGCTAAAGTATTTTTAGTAATTTCAACTATTTATTCTATGGCTTTTGTGATTCAAGGATCATTCTTAAGAAATTGGGACAAAATTTAAGCTTTAGTGTAAAGAGCAAGGTACAGACGAGGGGTGAACCCCCTCGTATACATAATATAAACATGCGAATACCAAAGTTCGTTACGTAAGCTAATTTGTAAGTTATATATATCTTTTACTAATAAAAACATTTGTAAAAAATTAAAAGTTCTAGTTGCCTTTTTAAGTAACCAAAAAATCGGAGGGCAACTAGGCCTCCTCCCCTGCTCCTTTTTTCTCAAAATTATTTGATCAAAACTATGAGAAAGCCATTTAGCCAAAAAAAATAAAAAAATATGCAAACTTCGTTTTAATTATTCATCTGTGGAGAGCCAAAATCAAAACATGCATTGATTCAAAAACGTTCAGAAATAAAAAAAAATAAGTTTTTTTAATGGAAAGTAAGGAGCGACATTAAAACTTAAAACAAACAGAAATTGCTTCGTATATGAAAGGGGTGCTTCCTCATCAACCCTGCTCTTTACGCTAAAGTTTTTTACTGTTTTAAAAAGTAGAGTTAAGCGGAAGAGTCAAACGTTAGCGTAAAGAGCGGGGCGTTGATGATGAAGCAGCCCCTTTCATGTACGAAGTAACTTCTGTTCATGTTAAGTTTTAATGTTGCTCCTTACTTTCCCTTAAAAAAACTTGTTTTTTTTTTTTTATTTAATGAAGTTCTGACACAGGCGTTCTTTAGTTGCACCATGGTAATTTTGAGTGCAGTGGACACATTTCTTGGCATTTTGACTATGTCAACATATGCCTGATTTTGTGGTAATTGAATCAGTGATTTGGAGATAAATCAATTTTTAGATTCTGAAGCTCTCAAAGTCAATTTTGATCAGCATTTTTGTGGCAGTATCAAAGCCATCTCTATTTGGAAGATACAGTTTGAAGACGTGTGATTTCCCACTATTTGTTCATATACTTCTTGAAATTTTTATCTCGATGCTCATAGCCCTACTAGTAGTTGCAACAAAAAGAGTAGTTGAAGTGGTATTAGCAATAGTGTGCATATCTTGCCTTTTAGTTAGATGATCTTCCCTTTTAAATATTCTCTGAAAGTTCAGCTTAATACCCAAATCAACTCTTGAGATATAGCTCTTTTGACCATGTACATGCACGTAGTGTCTTCAGATTTAGCTAAAAATTTCTCCTCATAGTCATAAATTTCTCCCAGGGGATGGTAGTTTCAGGGGGGTGGGACTTTCCAAGGGAAACTATAAATGGGGGTTTATTTACCAGATTCCTTGTACTAAATTCTTTTATTTGACTTACTTTCTCTTTGACAACTCAATTTTATGCTTGGAGATAAACTGGGGAAGTTGCACAGGGACAATTTTCAAAGGAGTTGAAATTTTCTGTGGGATTTTTCCATGGGGAAGGGGATTTTCTGCGGAAAAGATTCTTAATGGGAAATTTTACATGGGAGAAACTTTCCATTGAGACATTGGAAGGGGAGAGTTTCCAGGAATTTTTTTTTTCACAGAAAGACGATTTTCAGTATGATTTGAAAAACGATTTGAAACTAAACAAAAAGCAATTCAAACGAAAGTAGGCTCCAAAGAGTTTTCCAGGCAGGATAGAACGGAAGAATTTTCAGGAGGGAAAAAATTTTCTGGGGGAAGTGGCATCTTATGCAGGAGGAACTTTCTTGTGAGTGTGATTTTCCATGGAGAGAAAAGGCAGATTTTTTGGCATTATTTGAAAACCGATCAGAAATTAAATAAAAAAAACTAATTTTTTTCAGCTAAAAGTAAGGAGCAATGCTAAAACCTAAAACGAACAGAATTTTTTCCCGCATATAAGGGGGATCCTCCTCCTCACTACCTCACTCTTTACAGTAGTTTTAACTTTTTGTCCCAATTATTTAACAACATTTCCTGAAAAACAAGAGGCATTTAAATTACAAAAAGAAACTTCGGTATGAAGAGTGAGGTATTCAGGACCTGGGTGCCGACAGGGGGGGGAGGGCATGACCCCTGGAAATTCGGAACAATGTAGTAATAATAGGAAACCAAGGGAAAGAGAGCAAAACAGGGAAGAATCATGAAAAAAACGTGTGTTGCCCCATTGTTGGCTGCCTGCCAATAGATTTTGACTCTTAATAAGGAAAATATAAGTTCTAATTTGGGATTGAGTAACCCCTTTCCAGTTTTCCGTAAACATTTTTCTGTATGATTCGGTTGGAGTAAAAAAAAAAAAAAAAAAAAAAAAAAAAAAAAAAAAAAAAAAATCAAATTCTTCATAGTAATGAATAGTAAGTAAATAACGATCCTTGTCAATAACGAAAGTATAAAACCCGAACTATTGATAATATTCAATCAAAGAATCAGATTTTTGTGGTAATTAGTAATTAGTGCACAAGAAAGTTTGTATAATTGTAGAAAACACAAGGAAAACAACTTAATAAAGGGCAATTTCGGTTAAAAATGTGCTGTCAACTTTTGCTTGCATTGCAAGAGTACCCATGAGCTGATTTATGAAGTAACTATAATCAGAAATGTTTCTCCTGAACGGAATGCTGGGAATTCCTGTATTTTCCCCATGAATGGATACATTTTTTATGTTTTATTATCATTTATTTTTCCAAGAATTATTGTATGTATCTAGTTGTCACTTTGAAAAAGATTTAATTTTTTACAGTTATGAAGCATAAAGGTGTCAAATATATTAATTATTGGTATTCAAAATTAAATCAAAAATACCGAATTAAAAAATATTATTTGATTTTCTTAATCTTAGTTTTAATGTTTTACTTTGAACAAACTACTTTGATAGTGCTTTACTTATTATAAACACAAAGTCTAAAGCCATTAAATATTTTAGTGTTTGATAACCAAGTTCAAAACTGTCAATATTGTTAAAAAATATCCGTCCAATGCTTCAGCATTGCTGAACAGAATTGAATGCTGGGAGTTTATATCTTAGTTTTTATAACTAGGCATTGCTTTGGGTATTTTTAGTAATTACTTACTTTTTTCATTTTTATATAATTTTACTTTAATTAACATACTTTTTCCATTGCCTTTAGAAAAATGTTTGTCTCCAAACTTCAATAAATAAATTTTTTTCGACTTAAAGTAACGAGCAACATTAAAACTTAAAACGAAAAGAAATTATTACGTATATGAGGGGGGGGGGGTTACCCCCTCCTCAACACCTTGCTCTTCACGCTAGAATTTTTCGGTACTTAAAGAAAGTTACTCTAATTAAACAACCCTTGTGTTACAGGAGTCGTTTTTAAAGAATTGGGATATAATTAAATTTTAGCGTAAAGAGCGAGGTTTCGAGGAGGGGGCAAAGCCCTTCATTTTTTTTTTAAGTTTTACTGTTGCTGCTCACTTTCAGCTGAAAAAAACTTTTCTATTTGATTTCTAATCTTTTTTAAATTACGCCAGGATACCTGGCCCCACCTCCACGGAAAAATCTTCTTCACCATAGAAATATCCTCTGGACAATTCAATCCTGGCCTAAATTTACCCCAGACACTTACCCTTGACATCTCCACGAGTAAAATTGAATCGGTAAAGAGAAAGCAAGATATACCAGCTGGTCTATAGGGGGTCGTTTTATCTCCAAAGACATAGTTATTGGATCTTTACAACTATGCTGAACAAAAAAACTATCTCAAAATTTTGATCGGACAATTTTGGCAAAAAGTGGTGTGGGAGGAGGCCTAGTTGCCCTCCGGTTTTTTGGTCACTTAAAAAGGGCACTATAACTTTTCATCTCCGTTAGGATGAACTCTCTCCCGACGTCTTAGGCCCACTATGTCGATACCATCACCCCTAAAAAAAAAAAAAAAAAAAAAAAACACGTCTGTGATCTTTGTTCTTTCAAAAAATTCCACATTTCTGCAGATATGAGCTTGAATCCTCTACAGTAGGGGTTCTTTGATACGCTAAATCTGATGGTGTAATTTTCATTAAAATTTTATGACTTCAAGGTTGTCTTTTCTTCCTTTTTTTCTAAAATCACACAAATTTTGTTAGACTCGTAGCTTTTGATGGGTACGATTGAACTTATGAAACTTATATATTTGGTATCAGCATAATAAGCCAATTCTTTTGATATATCTATCAGTATCAACATTCAGTTTTTTAGAGTTTCGGTTGCTATTGAGCCAGGTCGCTCCTTACTTACAGTTTGTTAGCACAAACTGTTTGATTACCAATAATCCAAACAGGCATCATTGAAATATTGATCTTTTTTTTCGCATTACCAAAAGTATTGTATTCATAGAACTTTACAGTTTCATGAATGTAATTAAATAAATAGAAAAGGTTTTTCAACTAAAGTAAGGAGCAAGTTTAAAAATTAAAACGGATATAAATTACTCTGTATGAGGGAAACTCCCCTCTTCTCCACCTTGCTCATTAAACAAAAGTTTTTTAGTGCTTTGAAAAGTCTTTCCAATTGTAAATTTTCTTTAAAAATTTAGACAAAAGCCAAACTTCAGTAAAGAGTAAGGAGCTAAGGAGGAGACAGCCCCTTTCATATAAAGAATAATCAGTTCATATAGGTTTCAAATCTGTTCCTTGCTTTCAGTTGAAAAACTCTTTTTTTATTCAACTTCTGATTGTTTTCCAAATCATACCCAGGCCTAATAAAAAAATAAAATATACACATACATTACTATATATACATATGCAATTATTGTTCGTTTAACAAGATAGACAAAGGGCTGGTAAAAAAGGGGTGTTGCTTATGAGTCGACCATATATTTAAATTTTCTGGTCGTGTGCAGCTGAAAATTATTGAAAATACAAAAGCTGTTCAGTGCTTTTTGTAATAATTGCATTTTAGTCAGTCCGAATGATGTTTCGTTTGAAAAGTCGGGCAAAGGGGCGTTACTTATGACTCGACCATATATTTAAATTTTCTGGTCGTGTGCAGCTGAAAATTATTGAAAATACAAGAGCTGTTCAGTGCTTTTTGTAATAATGGCATTTTAGTCAGTCCCAATGATGTTTCGTTTGAAAAGTCGGGCAAAGAGGCGTTACTTATGACTCGACCATATATTTAAATTTTCTGGTCGTGTGCAGCTGAAAATTATTGAAAATACAAAAGCTGTTCAGTACTTTTTGTAATATTTGCATTTTAGTCAGTCTGAATAATATTTCGTTTGAAAAGTCGGGCAAAAATTATTTCAAGCCCAAGTTTTCCAAGGGACGTCCCTCAAACAGAATCTTGATAAGAGGAATTCCCCCTACATCGTTTCGTGCTTCAGAATCTAAAAATTGATTTATCTCCAAATCACTGATTCAATTACCTCAAAATCAGGCATATGTTGACATAGTCAAAATGCCAAGAAATGTGTCCACTGCACTCAAAATTACCATGGTGCAACTAAAGAACGCCTGTGTCAGAACTTCATTAAATAAAAAAAAAAAAAAAATATATTTTCCCTTGTGGAATTATGCAATTCGTATTTAATCTTATTTTATCTTCTTATTTATAGCCTGCTTCCAAGCAAGTACGACCTGACTAACGCCATCAGTCCCAATTTGGATCGCCACTTAATTATTCCTTTGTTGGAGTTTTTATCACACAAGCAAATTTATAATGAAGATGAGGTGCTTCAAGCCAAGTTGGATCTTCTCAATTCTACTAACATGATGGATTTTGCCATGGAAATATTCACGACATTAAATGGTGAAGAAAGAATACCCGAGGAAATGCAAATTAAAAGAGAAGATTTGCTGAGGAAGCTCCGGGATTTGCAGGAAGAAAGCGAACCTATTTTGCGGGTACTTGGAGACCCAGAAGTTGCACGCCAAATTCAAAACTCACGTGATCCTTTCCTACTTCTGGAAGATTTGACAGAAAAGCATGGACTGCCACGTGATACTCCAGCTATGCTATATAATTTCGCAAAATTTCAATATGAGTGTGGTCTTTATCAAGGATCATCTGAATATTTATATTATTATAGATTTCTTGTATCACCAGAAGACAAAAATTATCTCAGCTCCATTTGGGGCAAATTAGCTTCTGAAATCTTAATGCAAAACTGGGATGCTGCACTTGAAGAACTGATCAGACTTAAAGAGTATATTGACAATCTATCTACGTTTCAATCTCCACTGAATGCTCTTCAAGAAAGGACCTGGTTTATTCATTGGTCCCTTTTTGTCTATTTCAATCACCCTAAGGGTCGGGATTTGCTTGTTGAAACATTTTTGCACCAGCCACAGTATTTGAATGCTATCCAGACAACATGCCCTCATATTCTTAGATACCTGACAACTGCCGTAATTATGAATAAATCAAATCGTAGAACCGTATTAAAAGACTTGGTACGCGTTATTCAGCAAGAGTCGTACGCATATAAAGATCCAATCACAGAATTTATTGAACATTTGTATGCCAATTTTGACTTTGATGCAGCACAGAAAAAGCTGAGGGAATGCCGAGAGGTGATTCTTCATGATTTCTTTTTGGTGGCACTTCTCGATGATTTTATTGAAAATGCAAGGCTCATGATTTTCGAAACTTTTTGTCGAATTCATGAATGTATTAGTATTAAGATGCTTGCTGAGAAATTGAATATGTCCATTAGTGATGCGGAAAAATGGATAGTAAACCTCATCAGAGCAGCAAGACTAGATGCAAAGATTGATTCAAGGTAATACTCCTTTCTCTCCATCCGCTCAATTTCCTCTCTTTTTCTTCTCAATCTCCCCCTCAATTCCTCTCTTACTCTTCTACTTCCCCTCTCCCTTTTTCTCCTTTTCCCTATCTCTCCTTTCCTTTACTTCACCTCTTTCTCCTCTCCCTCTCTCTGTCTTTATGTGTAACTATTGCATTAGAGATTAAACTATCTATCTGTCTCTGGACTAACTAAACATATTATTTAATAAAGGTTTTTTTTTGTATTACTTAACAAATAGCTTATTTTTGTTGTCTTTCAGTAATGACAAATTTTAGAGGAGATTAATGTGAAGGATTTTTTTTTTAATTTAAGGGTTTAGATTTTAATAATTCAATTGCTCGTAAGGCTATCCATATTTAGCAATTAAACATAAAGGGCGGGGGGAGGTGAATTAACGATTCCAGGGGAAACCCCAGTCAACATCAAAGAAAGTTCTGAAAGTTAAGTTCTAAATTGGCGTTTAAGGTATGGTAGGGGTTCTTCTTCTTGTTGGTTGTTATGCAGAGAAGCCGGCTCTAGAGTTGATTCATCTAATAAAAATATAATGTACAGAATCATTTTCAAAGGCTTGATTTGAAAATAATCTCTCCCCCCCCCCTTAAAGAATGTGGTAAAAGAATTAAAAAGCTACCATTTGATTGGCTAATTCTAATTCGTTAGCATTAATCATTAACTGTTAATAACTTATTAAATCATTAATATAACTTAATAAAATCATTAATGATCATTAATTAAATCATTATTAACTTATTATATAATCATTAACTGTTAATAACTTATCAAATCATTAATATAACTTAATAAAATCATTAATGATCATTGATTAAATCATTATTAACTTATTATATAATCATTAACTGTTAATAACTGTTATTGTATTTTATTTCAAAGCAGTGTTGATATCCACCAATATGTGACTAGAAGGATTCTAGTCACGTGACTAGAAGTCATAAATAATGAATTGGGAATGTCTTAGAGTCTTATTTACACACTTTTGAAAATCTTTGACTAAACGCTATGCATATCAAACTCGTTTGTTACCAAGGAACTCATTAGCTGTACAACACAAGTTGATTAATGACAAAGAACAAATCAAGTATGCATCATGAAGTTAATTACCCACGCATATGCTAAAGAGATCTAATCTGGTAATTTATCGTACTCAATATTTATTCATTTGGTTCTCTAAGGCTTGTCTATCAGATAAAAAGGATATGGCCGAAATATTGCTTTTAGAGCTTTGGTCTTTCAGGAAGGTATCCAGGATTTTAGCCTGTGGGTAGGGGAGATTTCATCTTAAATATCAACTGTTCTTAAAGGCGATAAAAAAAAACTCTAGCACTGCATATTTTTATGTAATCCCCATTTTTTAGGGGAACTGGAGAAAATGTTAATAGTCGAATTGTCGGATAGTTTGCTTTTAAAACATTTATCCCTAGCCAGTAGAGCCCCAAAACTCATAGTTAAAAACTCAGACTGAAGAAAAACTTGACAAGCATGAAAAAATAAGATCTCTATATTTCCCAAAAAAAAAGTTTGCAAAGAGTAGCAATAGTTTAGTGAAACTATACTGTTTTACAAATATAATATACTACTTTATATAAATATAAGTATACTATGATATACTATGTAAATATAATATACTATAGATATAAATATATTATCTAGTTAAACTACAGTTGAAACTATTCGTTGAATGCATTTTGTTTTTCCAATTACCCTTTTTCTTCTAGATTGGGGCATGTTGTAATGGGAGCACAAGCGTTGTCACCATATCAGCAAATGATAGAAAAAACAAAAAGCTTGGCTTTACGATCGCAGAAACTTGTCAGTGATATTGAAAGGAAAGCCACTGGAGGAAGGGGTGGAGAAAGTCAGCCTTGGGCACAGGAATTCTAAGTTCTTATTATTTCTCTTCTTTGAAGAAATAAAAGTGATCTGTGAATTTGAATTTTTTTTTTTTGTAAAATTGGCTATGATAACTTAAAAGCTACTAAGTTATACGTTTCGTAGGGTAAGGAAAAAGCTAATAATTCTCTATTTTCTTATCTTTATTTAATTTTGATAACAGGAAGGTTTTTAGACTTTAAAGATCGTGAAGTGCAGGTTTGGATCTCTAAAGTTTCATTCCATAAATATTTCCACAAGCGATATTAAAAATTTTGAGTTTTGTTTATGCATTTATCTATGTTGAATACCCGAAAAATATGTAATAAGACATTAACATTGGACTATAAACGCGAGGTCTGAATGAGGTAAAACGAAAAAAAAAAACAACAAAAAACAGAAAGCAATGCTTAACAACAATTAGAAAAGGTTAAAAAATATATCAAGAAATTTAAAGACAAATATAATAAAATAGGGAGTTAATTGGAGAATTTCTCTTCGGATCTCTCATGGACTGAGCATCTCAGTAAAATTTGATCCTCTTGCTCCAAGAAGTTAGGAGTATCCTAAGATGCAAAAGTCTTCTCCATGATGAGTCTATTCTGCCACTTTTCATTTCGTGCATCAGACCTGTCATGGAATACGGATGTCCTCTCTTTGCTGGTGCACCAAAAAGCCACATCGCTCCACTCTAACAGATTCAACATTGGGCAGTTCGTGCCGTAATCTCTGGCAACACGAAAGCTAAATCCCTCAGTTGATCCCGAAACACCTCGACGTGGCGTTCATGTCGGTTTTCTACAAGTACATGTATAACTTTCAATCAGTTGAGCTGTCGAAAATCGTTCCTGGTAGAGCAAAACCCTTGCGATCAACTTGCCGAAGTACAGCTCGTCAGGACTACCTTGAGCAGAGTACTCCCCGCCAAGAATATTTGGAAACTAGTTTTGCCTGGCGATCGGTTGCGACATGGAACAGATTGCCGGCAGAGGTAATCCCGGAAAATCCTTCCCTTGAGGCGTTCAAGAGAAGGTATAACAAATAAATCAGTGTTCGAAAATGATGTAATTATCAGGAAAAACTTTCCGGTTATTTCATTAATCTATAAAAATCGAACCATAGTGATGGAAAGATGTCCATCATAAAAGATATTATATGTTTGAGAAAATACTCTGAACTTGTTAGAACCAGGTGAATCATCAGAAATATGCTTGACCGATAGTTTCATTGTACGTCGTCTAGGTCAAATAGTTTGGGCATTTTACAAGGATGGAAACTGGCGATAGTGTCGACAAAACAACTCTCAATGCTGTCTAACTTTTGGCGAATAAGGGTCTGATTTCAGTTCCTGACACAAAAGCAATTACAAAGCTTGAAATAATACAGTGTCTTCTAACACTAGATTTTTTTTTTTTTTTTTTTTTTTTTTTTTTTTTTTTTTTTTTTTTTTTTTTTTTTTTTTTGCGGACACTTGTGCCAGTTTTTACTCTTATAAGTTACCCATACTGTTTGGTCTGTGTAGGAAACGAAGACATCAAACCCGACGCGAGCAAAAATTACTATGGACAAAGGAATAAAACTTAAAAAGAACAGAAGTTATCATGAAATCCAACTTCAAACCAAGATAAATCACAACAGAGTCGAATCGTATTGCCATCCCTCAAATCATCCATAATATCCTTTATCGTTTGCTACAAACAAAATATACTTTTTTGTCAAGATTATTCAAAGGACCGGCTGGCCTGGGCGTCAGATCTTAGGGGTACTTCGGCTAAGATTTACAAAAGATGGCTGTGTTAATCATTCAGTAGTTCACCTGAAATTTTTTGCTGGGCAAGGGAGGGAGAGGTTAATTTAGCCACGGGTGCCATCAACACTAGGAATGGCCTTGTTTTTTATTAGTTGAAGAAATAGTGGTAGCAAAATAAATAACGCTCGAACGTCGAAGATTTATTTTTCTTTTACATCAGTATATCTTTAAGATAAACTTAGTTTTTATTAGTCTGGTTTCTAGTACATTTTCACCAATTGTTTCTTTTTTTCAAATATATTCACTTTATGTGTAGTCGTATAAAAAAGAAAAACTTCTGATTTAGGCTATTTATTTTTTATCATTCAGTAAAGCATGAATAACATGCTACCCTTTTGGAGGCTTCCCCGGTTGGTAACACTACACTTAGTTGAGGTGAAATTTCTCGAGGCTGCACTCTTGCACTCTTGCACTCTTGTTTGTGGTAATTTCTCCTCGTTTTAAGTTTGGCTTCAGGATTTGTTGTAATTGATGTTCCTACTAGGTTTCATTTCTTAATTCTGTGTGATTTTTCCTCCTTTTTAGTATTATCTCTTGTAACTAGGTTCATGCAGTTGCGTTAGGTTCATAAAACTGTGTTTCGACGGTTTAGCACCTGCATTGACACATTTCAGAAGTACCATTGAAAAACATCTCCGTAAACAAAAACAATGGCTTTTCTAATATATTTTTATGACTAATTCAATCCTCTTTAAAGATCTAGGCTATATAATCCTCTACCTCCCTCGTCTAAACAGTAAAAGGAACACAAAAGCATACTGATAGATTCAATTAGCTTGAGCAAAGCATGCCAAGAATTGGGTATCTGAGGAACAGATTCATTTGATGCTACCCTTTCGCTTGGAATGACTTTCATGGAGAAATTTTCACTGAAAGTCTGATGATTCCGTCGAAAGGAGGTACAACTTATGCAACCTCAAAGAGGAACTAGGTAAAAAGTTGGTGGGACATCAGATACTTTGAAGTATCTGACACCTAAAAATAGGGTAAAGATCCCATGTTTTACGTCTTTCTGTTTGTATTTTCGCGGATAAAATGACCAATTTGGTACGAATAGCTCCCCAAGTTTTATATCTGAGGGTTGAGGAAGGGGTAGCCCCCTCACAGGAATAGATACTGTTCGTTTTAATGTTGCTCCTTACTTACAGTTGAAAAAACATATTTTTATGACTAATTCACTTCTCTCTGACAATCTAGGCTGCATAATCCTCTGCCGCAGGGTTGCCAACTTCCAATGTCAGAAAAGGGTGTAAATCAAGGCCAAAAAGAGTGTAAGTTATTGAAAACAGTGGCGGATCCAGGGGAGGAGCCCTCCCCTGACGTAGTGGTGGATTTGTGGTTGGGACCGCTTGCTCTGGTTTGGGTTGGGTTGGGATGAAAGTTATTTTCTTTAGTTGGTTTTTAATAGTTGACTTTTTAATAAGTTTTTAGCTATTAAGATCAGTTTCTTTTTGCAAACAAGTTTGAAACAAGGTTTCAGTTACTTTCTGGGGTCTCTTGTTAAATTTTAGTAATGACGTATATCCCAAAAAATATTTAATTAAATTTAGGTTTATCAAGATAATCTGTTCGTATTACCACAAAAGCAAACTGGGAGGCGAAAATCTTCATTTCGTAATAACAAGGAGGGAAAATTTAAAATCCTAACTTCTTTGGACTGTCGAAATACCTGTAGACTCTTCAACGCCTCACTCTTTACGCTAAAGTTTGACTCTTTCTCTTAACTCTACTTTTTAAAACAGTAAAAAACTTTAGCGTAAAGAGCGGGGCGTCGAGATGGAAAATCCCCTTTCATATAAGAAGCAATTTCTGTTCGTTTTACGTTTTAATGTCGTTCCTTACTTTCATTTAAAAAAACTAGTTTTTTTTTACTTAGTTTCTGGACGTTTTTTAATTAATGCATGTTTTGATCTTGGCTCTCCGCACATAAGCCTAAATAATTAAAACGAAATTTGCATATTTTTTTTTTTGGCAAAATGGCTTTCTCATTGTTTTATTCGGAAGATTTTGAGAAAAAGGAGCGAGGGAGGAGGCCTAGTTGCCCTCCAATTTTTTGATTCTTAAAAAGGCAACTAGAACTTTTATTTTTTTACGAACGTTTTCATTAGTAAAAGTATACGTAACGAACTTCTATATTCGTATGTTTTTATTGCGTATATGAGGGGGTTCACCCCTCGTCGATACCTCGCTCTTTATACTAAAGCTTAAATTTAGTGCCAATTCCTTAAGAATGACCCCTGAATCACAAAGGCCGTAAAATAAATAGTTGAAATTACTAAAAATACTTTAGCGTAAAGAGCGAGGTATTACAAGGAGGTAAACCCCTCATATGCGTAATGATTTCTGTTCGTTTTAAGTTTTAATGCTGCACCTCACTTTCAGTAGAAAAAACTCTTCTTATTTATTTTTTCATTTTTTAAAATAATGCTGGAAAATCCTGCGCCCCCCTCATTGAAAAGTCTCTTCCCCCATAAGAGGTTCTTCCATGGAAAGATCCTCCAATGTAACCCCCCTCCCCTCAACTCTCCCCCAAACCAAAAAAAAATCCCTCTTAAAACGTCTATACACTTCCCAGTAACCATTACTATATGTATACACAGGTCAAAGTTTGTAACTTGCAACCCCTCCCACGGAGACTACGGGGGAGTAAGTCGTCCCCAAAGACCTCTTTATTAGGTTTTTCGACTATGGTGAATAAAATGGCTATCTCAGAATTTTGATCCTGTGACTTTGGTGAAAAATGAGCGTGGGAGGGGGCCTAGGTGCCCTCCAATTTTTGGTCACCTAAAAATGGCCCTAGAACTTTTAATTTCTGTTAGAATGATCCCTCTCGCGACATTCTAGGACCACTGAATCGATTCGTCTACCCCTGGGAAAAAAACAACAGCAACAAAAACAAATAAACACGCATCCGTGATTCGTCTTCTGGCAAAAAATGCGAAATTCTACGTTTTTGTAGATTGGAGCTTGAAACTTCTACAACAAGGTTCTCTAATACGCTGAATCTGATGGTGTGATTTTCGTTACGATTGTATGACTTTAGGAGGTGTTTCCCCCAATTTTCTAAAATGAGGCAAATTTCCTCAGGCTCGTAACTTTTGACGGGTAATATTAATCTTGATGAAACTTATATATTTAAAATCAGCATTAAAATGCGATTCTTTTGATATAACTATTGGTATCAAAATTCCGTTTCGGTTACCATTGAGCCGGGTCGCTCCTTACTACAGTTCGTTACTACGAACTGTTTGATTATCGTACGATCAATAAACATATTAACTTTTAAATTTTCAAATGTATTTAAAGTAAAGTTAAGAGGACTTTCAACTTAAATCAACCTCTAAATAATGGGTTAGATATTGATTTTCATTTTTTTTTCTTGAAAGGTAATGAGTAGAACTGAACTGTAGTTGACTTCATCAAATGTTTAGATAAGGTTTTGTCTTCATTTTATCCAAATGTTTTGAAAGGAATATAAGAGGTCCAAGCAACTAGTCATGAACTATAGCTGACTTCACAGTAGTCAAGTCAAGTACTGTACCATAGCAGCAAAAAAAAATGATGAGACTACACTTTCCACAACTTCAAGCATATGCTACCTCAAAGGATTAAAAAAAAAAAAATCTAGAGATACGACAGTCTGAGGAGCACAACTCTTCATGTGTGCAAATATGAGAATATACAGGCAGAAGTTCAACCTTGTAATAAGAAACGTATGCAGAAATTGACTTTGGAGCGGTCCAAAACTTCAAATAGAGCACAAATGGAAGAAAAAGAGAACAAAGACAACGAGTAACCATAGGAAAAATCTCGAAAATCTTGCGATTTTAAAAGAAAGATGAGCATTAATATACCATGCTCCTACACTCTGAGCATAATTACTTATGCTTATAACTACAGCAGTGAATTTTCTTTACGGAAGCAGAAGCAAAACAGATTTATCATCCTTCGGAACAGCTCACAAAATTCCGTGTAGGTTTTAACTCATATAGATAAATTAATAATTAAAACTGGCAATCAAACGAAGTACTAAATATGTAAGAAATGGAATATCTTAGACTCTTGTAAGCATAGTAAATAATGGATTGCAGAATCGTAAGCTCCATAACACCCTATAGAACAATAAAGGTAGAAATACAACTTGCACACAATGGACAGTATGCAAGTCTAAAACAGGCAAGTTGAAACAATAGAATATTTGTTTGCGCTCTCTTTCTATGTAAAACAAGAGCCAAGAGATCATATGGCACTTATGACGAGATCGGAAGATCCAAGAGCTCATATGGCACTTGTGACGAGGTTGGAACCCTAAATTAGACTCAGTGCTCCGGTTCCTAAGATTTCCGTTTTCCCCTCCACCCCTAATGTCCCCTATTTCGATCCGAATTGAAGATGGAGCATCTGACGCATGACATCTTTCTATTTATCAAGTTTCATTAAGATCCGATCACCCATTCGTGAGATAAACATACGTCATTTTTCACGATCTCCCCACCCTCCAGCCCCCCAGATTGTCGAATCAGGGAAATTACTGTTATCAATTCAGTTTGTGCTGGTCCCCGACACGCCCACCAATTTTCATTGTTCTAGCACGCCCAGAAGCACCTAAACTCGCCAAAGTACTGGAAATCCCCCTCAAAGAGAGCGATCCGGTCCGATTATGTCAATCACGTATCTAGGACTTGTGTTTGTTTTTCCCAACAAGTTTCATCCCGATCTCTCCACTCTAAGCGTTTTCCAAGATTTCCGGTTTCCCCCTCCAACTTCCCTCACTGTCACCTGATCCGGTCAGGATTTAAAATAAGAGCTCCAAGACACGAGGTCCTTCTAAATATCAAATTTCCTTAAGATTCGATTACCCGTTCGTAAATTAAAAATACCTCATTTTTTCCAATTTTTCTGAATTAATCATCCTTCCACTCCCCCCCCCCCAGATTGTTGAATCGGGGAAGCGCCTATTTCTAAATTAATATGGTCTTGACCCTGATACACCTGCCAACTTCTATCGTCCTAGCTTATCTGGAAGTACCCGAACTAGCAAAACCGGGACCGACAGACAGACAGAAATTGCGATCGCTATGTGTCACTTGGTAAATACCAAGTGCAATAAAAAAGATTATTTTCTACACTAGAAACATCAGGGAATTAATTTATTCTGTTGATTAGTAGGAAGGCCCTTTTCGCGGAAATGAATGTCAAATTTGGATTCCGGATGCAATTCTGACTATAGAGTTAAGTTTGAACTTTACCACTCCCCCCCCCAATATGTAAAAACATACCCTGAATTGATATATAGGGGTGGGGTGAAGTGAATTTGGGCAAAAAGCAACTATTATTTTCGGAAAGAGTATAAGAAAAGGCATCGAGTGGCATGTTCACTTTATTCATAGGTCAATAATATGAACTGCTATTGGCTTCAATATTTTTGGCCTTGGATTCATTTCTATAAGTGTCATTCACTCAATTCTGTAAGTGTCATTGACTCAACTGCTTGTGTTCATTTCTGTAAGTGTCATTCATTCAACTGCTTTCCAAGATAGCAAGAAGTGTCTAAACCACAATTTTAGGCTACCCCATATTTTCCTAATGTACTCTTTTATGTCATTTTGATAGTATGGGTCCCATCCAAAGCAAATTCTTGGACCCGTGGGTGACAAGATAAGATTTTTATTTCAGAAAAATTGGCAATCACAAGCAGAGATGGGTCATTTGCGCTTTAAAATGGTGCATAGGCCTAAAGTCTTTGGAGAGTTTTATCAGTTTGAGAGTAGACTTTGAAAAGGATTATTTTGGTTGTTGCTTCTCCATCGCCTTACTGCATGTTGCATTCTCGCTTTTCCATTTCCAAGAAGAATGGTTATGCCCCATGGCTTTAAACTTCCTTCTATAAAAATTTGATATTGATTCTACCACGTTTTCACTTGTTATTTGTTCTTTTATCTACTTCTTCGTGAGTAGTTGAAATTACCAGAAAGACACCTGGGGGACGGCCTAGGCAGACTTAACAGATCATACCGGCTAGCTGTTCTATCTTTTGCACTTAAATAATTTAATTTAAATTTTTTATCTCGCTTAATACTTTTTCTATCATAATCTCATAAAAGAGTGCAAATTGGTACATGGAGTGAAAGAGTGCAATGAAAAAGAGAGTGTATTTCACACGAAAAGTGTGCAAGTTGGCAACCCTGCTCCACTGTCCTCGTCTAAACAGTAAAACGAACACAAAGGCATATCGATTGATTCAATTAGCTTAAGCAAAGCATGCCAAGGATTGGATATCTGAGGAACAGAGTCATTCGTTAAAATTCAACGTCCCTTGTGTATAAGCTGCCTTTCGTAAAGAATTGTGACACAAAGTCAAACTTTGGCGTAAAGAGCGAAGGATGAAGAAGGGGCAGCCCCCCACATATACGGAATAATTTCTATTGGTTTTAATATTGCTCCTCACTTTCAGTTCAAAAAAACTTGCTTTTTTATTTAATTTCTGACCGTTCTTCAAACCATGCCGGGAAATTCCCCCCATTCCGTGTACAATCTTTCCAGTAAAATACCCCCTTAAGAAAAATTTGTCCTTATAAAAAATTCTCCCCGTGGAAAATACCCCAAAAAGATTTCCAAGCATTTCCCAATAACAATCTTATATGTGAACAATAGATAAATTGCATAACTTATAGCCCTTTCCCCAAGAATTGTGGGCAAGAAACGGCAATCTAAAGATTTTGATAGGGTGTATTTGGGAGGGTGGAAGGGGCGTGGGTGGCGGACTAGATGCCCTCAAATATATTTGGTCAAGCAAAAACGGCACTAGAACTTATAATTTATGTTCGAATGAGCATCTAAGACAATTGGTTCGATCCAAACACCCTAGAAAAAAAAGGACATCCATGATCTTTCTTCTGGCCTAAAATAGAAAATTCCACTTTTTTGTAGATAGGAGCTTGAGATTTCTATAGTAGATTCCTTTCATAGGATAAATCTGATGGTGTGACTTTCAACAAGATAGCTTGATCCTTTTTTTTTGGGGGGGGGAGGATCCTCTTTAATTAATAGGCAGCTTTAATTGGCTCTTGATTAGCCAAAATACGAATACCGAAGGGGCATTTAGGTCGGTGACCTTGCATTCTAGAGCAGTATTTTTGTGAACGTAATTCCCTCCATTACAATGCAAATTGCTTTACTAAATAAAAAACTGTACTTGAACTGTTCTAGCTGACAATGGAATTATCTTGATCCTCTTAGTTATTTATTTTTAATTTATGAAGTTTTTGTACAAGTGTTTGGGACACTTTTCTGAATGCGTTTTTTAAAACTTGAATCTGTAAACGGTTTTTAGTTGGAAGAGCTTTTAGTTCAATGTGAAGAGCTGCAACAAAACTGGCAGATGTCGGGTCATTGTAGCTGACAGCAAAACTCTTAATAACTAATTTCGTTAATGAACGTTTAACATGTCATAGTTGAACGTTGCATATCGTCGAACTAAAACATTGTTATTAATATCTATTTTCACTTTTTTATCCTCAAAATATCTAAAATTTACTTTTAATATTATGTTTTTTTTTTAAACTAGTGGGCCTCTTGAAATTAGCAAACGAGTCACTCGGTGACTCACAGGTGATGGATTGCCAGCTCCTGCTCTAGATAGTTGAGCGTTTCGTAGAGTTAGAATCTATTCATTGATCCTTATTTCTAATTCGCATAGATATCTAAAAATCCGTGAATTACGAGATTATAATTTATTTCACATATATAGCTATAATTTCATATAAATTGCGCAAGTTGCCGTAGTAGCACTCATTCTTTTCATTGGAAAACTTTGCAAAAATAGGACCAAACTTCGAAAAATGGGGCTAAGTAAGCTCGTCTTGTTTTTTTTTTAGGGAGGGGGAGGTAGCCTACGAATATATATGTTTTCACTGCCTAATACAATATTAGAATCAAAGCGGTAAGGCTGCTTTGAAAATGATAAATTTAATAACAATATATTAATGTTTCTACAAAACGTAAACAATTGTTTAACTTCGGAATCCTTCAGTGATTTCAGAAAGGTCTGGAGCTCTGCCAATCAAATACAAAAACTTGAAATACCAGTGAGTTGCTGCTAAAACTATGTTGTCAGAGCTGAAATACAAATATATGTAACATAAAGTGATTTCAAGAAGAAAAAACTATTCTGTGTTTTAGATTTTTCCCATAGGATGGGTCAAAATTTTCCCCATCTCAGTTCCATGTCGTCGCGGTTTTAGCTAAAGGTCATAACTGACATTTCCCTCGAAACTCGTTTTTTTGCATATTCTTGTTCATACTGAGTACATCTATGACACTTAGTCTTGTCATTGGCCTATCTACAGCACTTCCTGGAATATTCTTCATGTCTTGGACGTAACCGAAATTTTCCGGTTTCAAGCAAAGGCCGTAAGGGAAGTTACGACATTCACTACTTTTGCCAGTTACGACCAAGGGCTACTGTTAGTTACAGCCTCACTGGTTTTCTGTATAATCATCAAGGTGCCTGAAGTCACAAATGAAAGTAATTTGAGAAAGGTTTAAAAAGGTTTTGGCAGGTAAGACAACTTCAACTTCTTATTGGTAAAAGTGATCTTTGGTACGACTATATTAATATTCAAAGATCTTAGGGTGTGCGTTGACATCAAGCATTGAGTTGGCTCAAAAAATATTTCAATTTCTGTATAAATTGAGAAGGGGTAAAGACATGTCGACGAAACTTGGCGATGTAAAAAAAAAACGACTGAAAAATGTGAATTAACTGGTGATAATATCAGTGCAGCTGAAGATTTGGAAACATATAAGCGTCCTTGATTCCAGTGTAGTAATGTCTGGTGATGTTCGCTCTTTTTCGATAGTCAGTACAGGAGCCCAATGATCACTTAGAAGAAGGAGTTGTAGACACTTCTGCAGCAGAAGTAGTTATCGATGATGATGTGACTGATATTATAATTGGAATGGAAAGGAAGGTATTGGATGGAGAATAAACAGCTCCAGGACACAAGAAAGCAGGCAAGACCCTGAGTGCAAAATGGTTACATTGAAAAGAACACACTGGGGGAGAACACAATTCAAGAAAATTGAAAAAAGTTATTCAAGAAAAGAAAAGAAAAGCTGTGATTTGCAAGTGCAAGTTCAAATGCAACAAACTTAGTGAAGAGGAAAAACAGCATCTTTGATGAGTTCTGGACATCGGAGAGAAAGAGGGTACAAGGTTGTGCACAGGCAGTTTATTTTGGCTAGTATAAAAGAAGTATCGGCCAAAAGAAAACCGCTGGGACGGAATCTCGAAGTGACAACTCCTTCTTTTACAGCTTTACTGTCTATGGTATGCAGAAACAAGTTTGCAAGAAGAGCTTCCTTGGGATTTTGGATCTGGGAGAAGAATTTTTTCTGAATGTTCTGTAAAACAAGTCACCTATCACTTGATCTAAACCGGATCTGAGGAAACAAAACAGCCGGAGAAATCCTAAGGCGCGGGTTACTGAAGATCAAAAAAAATTTGCAACAAATTATGTTAAGTCGTTCTCAGCGGTTGATTCCCACTTGATCCAACTGATCAAGTAGTTCAGTTGATCCAACTGAACTAGGAAGTCCTTGGAGTGCAGACTTCAGCCAGCAAAAGATGTAAAATCTGTAAACAAAAACACGCCAGGCTTTCAAACGTGTGCCTGTCAGTAAAACTTATTCAGAATGATACTGAAGTCCTTGAACCTAATCTTCCGCAAGCCAGAAAGGACCAGTGCTCTGCATGTTGTCGTTTTGATAACTTACCAGCAGATAAGAAATAGGAAGAATCTGAAGTATATTCTGCTCATTTGAATCGGGCAAAACATGCCCGAGAAGTGAAGAATATGATTAAAGAAAATATCATAAATGGATAGGAAGGGTAAGAGAATGCCACACTTTTAAACATTGACTTACAAAAAGTTCTTGAAACTCCAAAGGATCAAGCAGCACCGATTTTTTTACATAAGGAAACTGGTAATTTATTACATGAAGATCTATGACTTGACAAGAAGAGATGAGTACTGCAACTTTGTGAGAGGAGACGACAGGAATGCGAGGAGCAGATGAAGCTACTACCATTATGTTTCGAAATTTGCTCAAAAACCAGGAAATCAGAAATTTCATCAGGATTAGAGACTACTGCGCTGTGCAGTTTCGGAACGTGTTTCTGATGGGCATGTTCTTGGGTGCTATTCGATTTCTACATCACATTGATGGAATTAGTTACATTTTCACAACAAGAAGACGAATGCACTGGTGCATAGAAAGAGCCAACGAAAACATCCTAATTTACAGCATCGAGGGGTGAGCACGATACGTCGCGTGGCCAGGGCCAATTCCAGGCAGTTTGAGGTTGAAGTGCTAGACGACGACGAATACTTTATTGACTTCCAAGAAATTGGTGGACTTACTGTTTCAAAAGAAACAAAGCTATAAAGGTGTAACCCCAAGCAACGGTGCAGAAACTGTGAAATAGAACTCCAGTAAATGGCGTGACTGCTGCAGACCAAGTGCAGTTAGTTGTGACTATGACTACGAGTTCTCCGTACTAAAGGTGAAGGAATCGAAAACACAAAAAACAAAAGGGGTGAAAAAGTGTGTGCACTGAAAAAAGTGCCTTTCTACAAAGCAACCCACAACTTCAATTTTGTCCCGTTGATGGATGCTATGCCGAAGAGGTACAAGACACCGATACAACTGTTGAAGTAAAAATTAAAGGATCTCACGGACCTTTGCCAGACTCTGGTTATCTCCAGGACTTATCGAAATTTCTACGGATCTTTGCCTCATGCTGTAAAATTTGAGATGCCTTTGAGGAATTTGACATCGAACAAGATGATGAAAACTATAAAATATTCCTTTTTATCTTTCTTACATATTTAGAGTTTGATAAACAGAGCACAGTAAGAGCTGTAACTGTATTTAGGCTACATTTTTGGTTTTCAGCTAAAGTTCTAACTGCAGAATAGCCTACAAAGTAAAAGTTGTCGTAAATGTAATTATACTGTCAAATAATGCAACCAAATATTACCACTTATGAATTTTCTTAGATTTCTCTGGTCAATTTTCTGATGTATGGAAACTTCCTTGCCATTGTTTTCCTTCTACTATAAAATTATGATTTTGTCAGTTACGACCTTTAGCTAAAACCGCGAAGATATCAATCATTTCTTCGATCTTTAGATTTATTTTGGATACAAAAACAAAACCTCAGGAAATAAGAGACATTAAGTTATTACGAATATAATCTACAGTTTTTACGTCACACCTCCATTAACTTTTCATACACTTTTACTGTAATTTCTTGTAGCTATTTTAAGAATTTAAAAGATTTAAACGATTTTAATGGTAGAAGAAAAATTAGAACTACCTCAACACCAAGAAAAAGCAGCAGAAAGCAAAATAATAGCCACAGAATAGGCACGGTCCTGAATAATAAGAGCAAATATCGAAAAAATGATAATAAATAGTATAGAATATCGTACTAGAGAATACTCTAATGAAGAAAAATATAAGTAAACTATAAAATATATTACTAAGGTATCACACCTGTTACCAGTACGTTGTGGTGCAAAAACGTCATTTATACCCTCCTGACGGCGACCAGCAACAAACCAGCGTCAAATATCTCAAAAATCTTTAGATATATTCCAGGGGTCATACACAACCTACTTTCTTCCAAAAAATTAAAGCCGCGTTTCAATTTGGCGCTTTGCGGACGTTTTGGAAACGACATATTGGACTTGAACATACAATTTAAAAAGTTGATGTCTCGATTTGCACACTGCCGAGACAGGAAAGCCGCGTTTCCATTCGGTGTTTAACAGAAAAACTTGAAACACAGCTTGAGTCTACACCATAAAAAAGAAGGGGATATCTCAATCTGTGTATAAGATAAGGTAATATTAATCAGAGAATCAAAATGTTTCTCCAAATATAAATGACCATTCTTAATATAGTAGTTTTGCAAGCCAAATTTAAGAATATACGTAAATACAAGGGTGGTCAATAAGTTCTTTAAAAATAATTCCATTTGCTTTTAGGAATTCTTCGAAACTCAAAAGCTTGAAAGCTACAATTTGATTCCGATGAAGTCGAGCATAATTTTAAAGACAGGAAACATCGATAGCATTGATTAGAAATAACAGAATTTTGTCAATTTCATAATGAAGAGCCCAATTTATAATAACAATCGATGATTGACAATGGATATGCTCACAAACAGATAGCTTTACGTTTCAAAATCAAATATATGCAGGTTTTTCACAGGTGGGACTGAAAAATTATATTCAAAGGTTAGAGATTCTGAAATTACATATGTCTTTAGAGTGAGGAGAATAGAAAAAAATCAGGCAGACGGTAAAAACAACAAATGCTTACATAATTTTCCAGTCAAAGACAAACTGCTGCCAATAGCCTCTTAGTTTCTGAAGTATGGGCGCGTTTTCTTCGACAAAAGCCCCTCTTGTAGCACTACGAGCCATTAGTCGGTATCTATCTACAGGACCGCCATGATCCTTCGTTATGGCTCTAACAGTATTTATATTTCTGAAAGGAAAGAAATATAAGACAGATGAAGATTAAAAACTTACCAAAGCACTTGTCAAGTGAATTTAGCTTCACATTCTCCTAACTCATTACAGCAACGACAAAACAAAAAATATTGCTTTTTTCTTACAACTCAACCCGGACGCTCACTTTAAAAACCTTTTATCACGACTACCTTTCTTACACCTTTACTACTCAAAACTCAGCCCCGCTCACTTTAACTTACATCTTATCTTATTACTTTACCTTATCACCACTACCTCACCCACACCTTCATTACTCACTAACACTTCATTTCTCACAACTTGTCTCCGCTCACCTAAACTTACATCTTATCACAAGCTCACTCACACTTTCACTACTCACAACTCAATCTCGCTTCCTTTAACTTTCATCTTATCATCGCTACCTCACTGACACCTTCACTACTCACTCACACTTCATATTTACAACTCAACCCCGCTTACTTTTCATTACATCTTACCACTTTATCTTATCATCACTACCTCACTCACAGCTCAACTCCACTCACTAACTTACATCTTATCTTATAACTTAATCATTCACAACCTGTGGCATACTTTACGTTACTTTACTTTAAAAAAGAAAATTTTTAGAAGAAAAATACCATTTATAAGTCACTTTCGTAATACTAACGGCCAAATTCATAATACTCTGCTCTAAAGTAGCAACGTCTTTGAATTAGTAGATCAACATTTGACGAAGGAAATTATGCATTTTACAGCACTCTTTCAACTGCTCAAATATATTGACTACTGTACCAACTAGAGCTTAGCTCACAAATACACAGGATATTGGATATAATGGATATTGACATCCAATGATTTTAGTGTTATGGTGCATTATTAAATGTCAGAAAGCGGACCTTGACTATAAAGAATAACATTAAAACGTACAGAAGCTGCTCCATACATGAAGGAACCTACCCCCTCCTCAACCCCTCCCTCTTTCGCGTAAGTTTTAAAATGGTTTAAAACAGCACTGTATTAAACTGTGTAAGCTTTGCATTAAACAAAGCAATATAAGATATTATATCAGGGTACTCTCTTAAAATCAGATCACTAGAAACAATTTGAACTCTTAATTTTTACGCTTCAGCTAAAGCTCATGAAAAATGTTCGATAGAGATGGGTTTTTTTAGATGAAAAGCACTGTCAGTTGACCTCAACTGTAAATGTGTAAATGTGTAGCAGTCTTTTTTCTCAAAGAAAAACACCAGCCTTCTCAAAGACGGATTTGTGAACAAGAAAATGATTGCAATCCTCCGGCGGCTCAGAAGAATAGGGATTTTAATATTTGGTCTTCGAGAACTCACAAGACAATATAGGTTTTTTCTTTCTTTTTGTGTTTACAAAGCCTAGAGACAAGAGACCAAATCCCACTATAGATATTATATACGGTCCGTTGGCTTCATTAAGGCGTGATGATACGTAATTTGGTAAGTATGTTCTGTTTTGTCTCACGGTAGAATTGGAGTTTTTTAAGAAAAGTTTATGGAGGATGGGAGGGACAATTAAAAGTTTTTATTTGGGGGAAGGGGTCAATTACATTAAGGGGTCAAATAAATCAAGAATCAGAACGAGTTAAAAATGAAAGTGGGGAAGAAAAAAAATATTATGTTAGGAGAACAGCACCATTACAATCTTTGATACCAACAAATTGTGACGTCAAACCCAGGCAAAACGTACGAAGATACCGCAAACTACGGAAGCGTTATTTACAAGTCATTGGGACCTTTCAACACTACATGTATTCACTATGGAATCCTCCATTCTCCCTCAGGAAAACATGATTTGTCTGAAGACTGCTGCCCGCTTGGCCGATTTGCATTGCAATAATTTCCGAATGAATTTGTTATGCCTGTTAAAGGATATCACTTGCTCTCTCAACAGTTTTACAAACAAATACTAAGCTGGAACTCATGTTTTGCTTTAGCTTCGCTCAATATAACCGATGATCGAACCAAAAATAGTCGTAATGTTTACATTCAAAAAGCCGGACATATTTATCACAATATCAATTTAGCAGCACACCCAGCAGACCCCAGACGATGATTTTGAACCATATTCATATGACCAAACGTTCTTTCTAGACCCCTATGGAGATGTTAAAGACCACTTTTCATATCTTTTATATTATTAGATTAGTCGCAACCCATCAGATCTCTTGGAAGAATTACTGTGAGACACAAAAATTTATGCTAAATGTTGCATGCAAATGCTATATATATATATATATATATATATATATATATATATATATATATATATATATATATATATATATATATATATATATATATATATATATATATATATATATATATATATATATATATACGCTGGATTTGAATTTTACTTGAAAATGTATATATTGAGGGGGCACTGCAAGAAAAAATCCAAACACGGCCCCACACCTAGCCGATTCGGCCCTAATAACAGCCTTTAGCGTGTCCCTCCCTCCCCCAAAACAATTCTCATTCCATAATATGTAGAAAAATGATAATTTTGAAAATTACATTTTACAAAGGGAGAACCTTTATCTTGACTTCATTCCTTGTTTATCCAAGAAATTCATGAATTTCTTAGAACCTATATATTTACAGAGTATATATCCCCGCCTCTAATTTGCAATTATATTGGGTAATACATTACCCATATGATGGATATCCGAGAGATACCTCTTAGGGGGATAGGCCTCTTCTTCTTGGCTTCTTGCAGCAGAACTAGGCCTTTTCCGCCTCACCTGGCATTTGAAATCCAGATGTTTCATGGGAATTGGCTGTTCAAAATTTGGGAAATTTTTAGCAATTTCATCTGCACTATGATTATAATGCACATATTTCAATACTTATAACATATTAAATAAAAAAAAACAAGTTTTTTCAACTGAAAGTAAGGAGCGACATTAAAACTTAAAACGAACAGAAATTACTTCGTATATGAAAGGGGCTGCTTCCTCATCAACGCCCCGCTCTTTACGCTAAAGTTTGACTCTTTCTCTCAGCTCTTCTTTTTAAAACAGTAGACGAGGGGGCGAGACACCAAATCTTAAATTTTGTCCCAATTCATTAAGAATGACCCCTGAATCACAAAAGCCGTAGAATAAATAGTTGACATTACTAAAAATACTTTAGCGTAAAGAGCGAGGTATTAGGAGGAGGTGAGCCCCTCATATGGGTAATGATTTCTGTTCGTTTTTAGGTTTAATGCTGCTCCTTACTTCCAGCTAAAAAAAACTTTTTCATATTTATTTTTTCATTGTTTTTTTTTAAATAATGCTAGTAAATCCTGCGCTCCCTTCATGGAAATTTTCTTCCCCCATGACAAATTCCTTGATGGAAAGTTCCCCCAGTATATCCCCCTCTTCTCAACCCCTCCCCCAACCGAAAAATCCTCCTGAAAGCGCCTGTAAACTTCCCAATAACCATTACTATATGTAAGCACTGGTCAAAGTTTGTAACTTGTAGCCCCTCCCACGGGGACTGTGGAGGAGTAAGTCGTCTCCAAAGACATAGTTATAAGGTATTTCGACTACGCTGAATAAAATAGCTATCCCAGAATTTTGATCCGTTGACTTTGGAAAATAATTAGCGTGGGAGGGGGCCTAGGTGCCCTCCAATTTTTTTGGTCACTTAAAAAGGGCACTAGAACTTTTCATTCCCGTTAGAATGAGCCCTCTCGCAACATTCTAGGACAACTGGGTCGATACGATCACCCCTGGAAAAAAAAAACAAAACAAACAAATAAACACGCATCCGTGATCTGCCTTCTGGCAAAAAATACAAAATTCCACATTTTTGTAGATAGGAGCTTGAAACTTCTACAGTAGGGTTCTCTGATACGCTGAATCTGATGGTGTAATTTTCGTTAAGATTCTATGACTTTTAGGGGGTGTTTCCCCCTATTTTCTAAAATAACGCAAATTTTCTCAGGCTCGTAACTTTTGATGCGTAAGACTAAACTTGATGAAACTTATATATTTAAAATCAACATTAAAATGCGATTCTTTTGATGTAGCTATTGGTATCAAAATTCCATTTTTCAGAGTTTTGGTTTCTATTGAGCCGGGTCGCTTCTTACTACAGTTCGTTACCACGAACTGTTTGAAACAATATAGCTTGGACTGTACTGGAAATATGTTATCCAACTTATTTCCAGAGACCAGGTCTAGGAGCTCAAAGCCTGATATGGAATCTGGAAAAATTATAAATTTATTTAATTAGAACTAGGTGAGAACTTAATTGTGAGATATTCCAGGGCAACATTTATGGCATTTAATTCAGATGACATCCTACATAAATTATCAAACTGTTTCTCAATCATTTTAATAATAGTGCAGGTAGAAATAATAGTGCAATATTTTTAACCATTGAAAAGAAAAGGGAAGTGTTCTTTACATGTGATTCTATCAAATTTAGCAAACTGTTTCTAGATTAAGTGGAGGGGAGTAAGTTATATGGTCCAATATGAGAAATTGGTATTTATTAAAGGAAGCACCCAGGTCCATTGAGAGGTCTTGAGGGAAACGAGAGCATAAGACCCAGCATGAATTGGGTATTTCATTTGAACACTGAAATCCACGAGTAAGGCCTCTAAACATGATTACATTTTTTCGCCTGTTGTGCAATGTGTGTGAGCCATTAGCTTCAGTTTTAGAAAACAATGATGAGTTTCTTCTTTCTGTTATTTTTGATAGCAAGAACGTAGTAACTTTGGTTTTCTTGAGACCAAATATGGGGTGGATTATGTCATTTTGTTTGGTTTCAATTTTCTGCAGCAATGTGTTTTGAAATCGTGCGTGACATTTATAAAACTGAAAGCAACGGTGTCTCATTACAGCACCTTGTTGTAGATAATAGTTATTTTTACTATTCTAAAAGTCTTATAGCATTAGTTTGTAGTGTTTTGAATGTGAAGGTGGATAACAAGTTTTTGATATAATAAGAGACAAAGATAGTTTATGTGGACAAGGATTGTGCTGCAAATTAACGTTAGTTTTGCATATACCGAGTTATACTGTGGTGGAATTGAATTATAATAGATTTGGTCGGGAGGATAGATAAACCTGATTTTTGGGTGAATTTCGTAAACAAGAATAGTGAATTTTGTAGCTTTGACTATGCAGTCTTCAAGGTATTGTCTCTTTTCGAAAACATCGCTTACAAAGGTCAATGTCTCAGACATTGAAATAAAAGACGATTCAGGACTACGCTTAATGGAAGGCCTTTGGCTGTTGGAGTTTTTAGAAAAGAAGCTGTACAACTCTGAACAATGAATGACGTATTTTCACTATCTGATGTAGGATAGTAGCTTCGGGAGACTTTAATTTTAAAGGCTCTATCACAATCTATAATTTCTAATTTATAAAATCGTATTTTTATCTAATTATTTGAAGCTCATTAATTGATTCTCATATTTGAATTACTAAGTTGAAATTTGACATTCACAACTTTTAAGCCATAAAAAAAAAAAAAAAAAAAAATCAGATCATCATCTGTGGTTCATAGTCTGAGGCCTTCTGTTTGGAATAGTCTGCCGGCTAGCATCAGGGAGTCTGTCACTTTACACGGGTTTAAAAATAAATTGAAAACATTTTATCGCAGTTTGCAGTATGTCCTTTTAGGACATACTGCACAAAGATTTAGTTTGCAGTATGTTTTATCGCAGTATGTCCTTTTTCGCAGTTCTTGAGGTGGGGTGGGGGCTGAAACCGGTAAATAATATTTAATAGGATTATTTTGCTGCATTTTATTCATGTGTATGTGTTGTTATTATATATAAGATAGGCTAGGTGGATAATCGTGAGATGTTAAGTTTAGATGTTTATTTATAGAATATAAATTATAATATGAATTTGCAGCACAAGTCCCTAGGACTTTCTTTTTGCTGCAATAATTTATTAGTGTTGTCATTTCTATTTACGTTTATATTGTGGATAAAAATAAAACCTACCTACCTACCTAAGAACAGAAAATAAACAAGTTTATAAATTAAATTTTCAAAAGTAGAAAAGACCCCTTTTTGGCAGACTTATCAAGCAGGTGATATATATATATATATATATATATATATATATATATATATATATATATATATATATATATATATATATATATATATATATATACTAGCTGTTGGGGTGGCGCTTCGCGCCACCCCAACACCTAGTTGGTGGGGGCGCTTCGCGCCCCCCCCAAGCCCCCCCGCGCGCGTAAGTCGTTACGCGCCATAATAGTTACGCGCCATTGTAGTTGTGTCCCTATGTCCCACCTGTGAATATAGATAGATATATATATATGGTTTTAACTACGTAAAACTTGCGAATATACAACATTCTTTGCTGTCCCATTGTCTTTGCATATAAATAGATTGTCAGGTTTACCGACTCTTGAACATGCAACATATAATGGTCCATGGGAAAACAATCTGTATTCAGATCTATACCTCATGATTCTAATGATTGCCCTTGAGCTTTGTTGATGGTTATTGCTAATCGACCATTCCATGTCCCGGTGTCCCGGTCGTCATTTACATCCCCCTGTTTCCCCCGGTGTCCCCGTTGTAGTTGTGTCCCGGTCGTCATTTATATTCCCTGTGTCCCGGTCGTCATTTGTATCCCGGTGTCCCGGTCTGTATATACATTCGTTTTTTAGTTTTGTTTTTCTCCTTTATTTTTTTCCTTTTTTTTTCTTTTTTAGCTTATTTAGATTTTTAGATTTTTTAGTTTTTTTATTAGTTTTTAGTTTTTTTTTCTTTTTAGTTTTTTTGTCCCGGTCGTCATTTATATCCCCCTGTTTCCCCCGGTGTCCCCGTTGTAGTTGTGTCCCTGTGTCCCGGTTTTTAGTTCTTTTAGTTTTTACCTTTTTTAGTTTTTTTTTAGTTTTTTAGATGAAAATTTTTTTTAGTTTTTTCCTTTTTTTCTTTTTAGTTTTTTATTGGTTTTTACCTTTATGTTAGCTTATTTTTCAGTTTTTTCCTTTTTTTTAGTTTTTTTTTATTTTTTTTTTTTAGTTTTTTACCTTTTTTTAGTTTTTTTAGTTTTTTCAGTTTTTTTAGTTTTTTAGCTTTTTTACTTTTTTTATTAGTTTTTAGTTTTTTTGTAGTTTTTGCCTTTTTTAGTTTTTTCAGTTTTTTTTTAGTTTTTTATTGGTTTTTACCTTTTTTTTAGCTTATTTTTCAGTTTTTTCCTTTTGTTTAGTTGTTTTTAGTTTTTAGTTTTTTTAGTTTTTTACCTTTTTTTAGTTTTTTTAGTTTTTTAGCTTTTTTATTTTTTTTTTATTAGTTTTTAGTTTTTTTTGCAGTTTTTGCCTTTTTTTTAGTTTTTTTAGTTTTTTAGCTTTTTTATTAGTTTTTAGTTTTTTTTGTAGTTTTTGCCTTTTTTTAGTTTTTTTAGTTTTTTAGCTTTTTTATTTTTTTTATTAGTTTTTAGTTTTTTTGTAGTTTTTGCCTTTTTTTAGTTTTTTCAGTTTTGACGTCACCTGATCCAGTTTTTTCAGGTGACGTCACCTGATCCACGATCCACAGACAACTTATTTTTATATATATAGATAGTTTTTTTTTTTACTTATGTCCTGGTCGTCATTTATACTCCCTGTGTCCCTGTGCTTTGTTGATTGCTAATCGAACATTCCTTTTGTCCTGGTCGCTTTCTCTTTGAGTGTCGTCATTTATTAGTTTTTTCCTTTTTTTTTTTAGTTTTTTATTGGTTTTACCTTTATTTTAGCTTATTTTTCAGTTTTTTCCTTTTTTTAGTTTTTTTTTATTTTTTATTTTTTTTTAGTTTTTTACCTTTTTTTAGTTTTTTTTTAGTTTTTTTAGTTTTTTAGCTTTTTTACTTTTTTTATTAGTTTTTAGTTTTTTTTGTAGTTTTTGCCTTTTTTTAGTTTTTTCAGTTTTTTTTTTAGTTTTTTTATTGGTTTTTACCTTTATAGTTTTTTTAGTTTTTTAGCTTTTTTATTTTTTTTATTAGTTTTTAGTTTTTTTTGTAGTTTTTGCCTTTTTTTAGTTTTTTCAGTTTTGACGTCACCTGATCCAGTTTTTTCAGGTGACGTCACCTGACACATCCATCCACACATCCACAGACAGACAGACAACTTATTTTTATATATATATATATATGTATATATATATATATATTTTTAAAAAATGGATGTGGGTAATATAAAATCGAATGTACTATAATATCGAACGTGTGTAATGAAGTTCTTGAGTGCACTCTGGCGAAGATTCTAGACATAAAATTATCCCCCTTCCCTCAAACCTCTCCTAATAGTTTTTCCATTGACTAAATCTGACATTTAATAGTGTTATTTTGAATGTAGGGAAAACTTCCGGTTGGGAATTCTTAAGAGGAGGGGAAATTTTCCATATTAAGGCGAATTCGATTAGCATATCGTTATCCGACTCTTTGCATATATAATCACAATAAATTAATCAGGTAAACAACATAAATGTATGGTGAGAACACCTTTATTTAGTCTGAGATTAAGTCAATTGTGGAAAGCTAATGTTTGAAAAAAATCGGCAAGGGGAATTTTCAGCAGGGGAAATTTTAAGCGTTGGGGAGGGGAATTTACCTTGAATGTGTTCTTTTGGAGATTGTAGCAATGCGTGGCGGTTAGGCTAGTTTGTTACGAGCAACCCATCGGTCAATTAGGATAGCCTACTAATGATAAAAATTGATAATATATCCCCACTCCCTTTGTTCTGGCTTATGTAGCTTTTTAGGCACATTTTCATAGATATTCTAAATAATTCCCTCTGGTTTCTGGATCCTTGGCTGCCAATTAGATAAATGTGCACTGAAAGGGCCCCCAGTCTCCAAAGAGTCCATTGCATCTAAGCAGAAAGGTTAGCCAATGGCCTTATAAGTAAAGGTGACGATAACACTCAAAACTCTTTGTAGCCAATATCTATTTTCGTATAAACAGTCCCCTAGCCAGAAAAAGGGAAATATAAGATAAGACTAATTATAATGACGAAGACCGCACTGATTTTCCATCATGCAAAATAACGGAAGATAACGATGAAATTTTTCAACACAGTGAATGCAACCTAAGCAAATATTTTGGCTATCTAAGGAACAGCCGTCATCATCGAAATAAGATATAAAACTAATAAAAAGAAAACGAACTGACTCTAAAGAAGCTCACCGATTCAATAAATTTTCAACGAACTTTTTGAAAATCTATTTAATAATTTAGTTCGAAAATTTCCTTTATTAATGTTTTTTTATAGTAATTTTTTTTATTCGTTTTATGTTATAATTTGCTGATGACGGCTTTTGCAAGTATAGCCGAAACCGCTTAAATTGTATTTTCAATTTAACAATTTAATTCGAAACCGATTAAATTGTTACTTGGTGGCATAATAATAATCATGCCACCTTATCTGATCCATGAAGAGCTTAAAATATGCAGAGAACATATCCAATGAGTTTTCTACTTTACACAATTGATAGCGTTCAAAAATGCCAGAATGCCAATATCTAACCAGAAAACTATGATTTGATGGCATAAAGTGGATAGGGGTGCATCTAGAGGGGGGAGCCCCCCCCTTCCCCGAAACTTTTTTCAGAATCATAAAAATGTAACAAAACATGCA
Organism: Artemia franciscana; assembly: GCF_032884065.1. Taxonomy (NCBI): domain Eukaryota; kingdom Metazoa; phylum Arthropoda; class Branchiopoda; order Anostraca; family Artemiidae; genus Artemia; species Artemia franciscana. Next base: position 26,748,050 of record NC_088874.1, read on the forward strand.
TATTAATAAGTTTTGGAGGCGTTTGTTTTCCGCCCACCCACCCGTGAACAAAAATCCTGTCTACGGCCTCGAAAGCGGATAACAGTTTCTAGGGGACTTTACATTCAGATCAAGTTAGATTGGTTTCTGGTGCTCACAGGAGAACAGGCGTTTTTTGTCTACAGGAAAGTGACTATCCCATTATAGAAATTGAAAAATCCAACAGAAAATTAAGGATCAAGACGCCCGGAGGAATCTTCAATGAAAGGAAGCATAGGGAGAAACTGTAAACCCATTCTACAACAATTAAACTATTTTTTTTTTCAATTCAGCTTTTGCACCTTAATAAGAAGGTTTGTTATTGGGAAAGCAAATTTACAGACTAAAAAATCCATTAAAAAAAGTTTCTTGAATACTAGTTTGACAGTGACACTTGCCTCGCCTTCAATACATCTTATTGCAAATAACTCCTATTGATTTCCGTTACTAAAAGCCAGTGAAAAACATTTGATTTCAAACAAAAACGTTTTTCATAGGTTGTCAATGATGAAAATCGAAAGTAAGCTATATAGAGCTCAGGATGGGGTTTTCTTTGAATACGGCTGTATTAATTTTAAATCACTTCATAGCTTTCAGATGAATGACTGTTTAGACCCCCTTCCCACATACGATAATCTCAGTTGATACATCTGCAATATGAAATGACTTATTACCGAAGAACAAGGAGCATTGTCCGTGGCATAGTTTTTAAGGCTTTCGTTATCTGGTCAAATCTTTGTTTCGCCATCTCCTCCATATAAATAGTTTCGGTAGAAGAGAGGACATCATGCAAGCTACTAACTACTCCGATAGAAGATGGCAGTGGTCGTTGCAGAAGCATTTCAGCAAATATGTTATGATCTAAAAGAGAATCGTCCAGGTAATGTTCACTATTGAATCTTATTTTATTGAAGTCAATTTTTTTTATTAGTATATTACATTTATTATTTATTACTACCATAATTTGATTTTATTATTTGATTTATTTAAATAGAAAATGGTAGGCACACGGTGCTTCTCTTTACGAATGGCCTTATCATTTATGGGATGTACAAGTTAAATTTACTAGGGAATGCACTAACCCCATAGAAATACATCGCTGATAAAATCAATGGCGATGCAATTCAAACACCAGTAAAACCCCCAATAGTCTCTATTAAGACATTTAATGTGTTCCGATTTTATGTCCAAATCTATAACCGCTTCGGCAAGACGCAACGCAGTTCACTTGAAATTAATTTTAAAGTCTTTTACACCATGCACACCATGATGTCAGATGATTCCAACAGGAGGGGGGGGGGTTTGTATTCTTGTCCAGAGATTGGCAGGAAGGTCTGAAAATATTTGTGATTTGACGGTTGAAATTTTGTGTCTGGTGACTTCGTACAGCTACACTATGAGTTTCCAATAAAGATTATAAAAAACCCTAACAATACATTCTGCAGTTCTGTGGGTACATGTACGTAGAGGGGAAGGAAGTGGTTGGACTAAAAATATGGCATATCTCTTATGAATTTTTACAATATTTCCAAAAAACATTCTTAAGAAAATTCCTTTTTGTCTTCAAGCCATTTCTTTTCCCTTGCAGAAGTCTCTTGCATGCTTATCCCCCTTCCCTCTGAAAAATTCGGGGCGTCTATTTGAGGTTTGGAAGACACCCGGTAAAAGGAGTTTGAACAAATATTCAAAATATCTTAAAAATTACAATTCAAATCAAACAGTTCGTGGTAACGCACTGTAGTAAGGAGCGACCCGGCTCAATAGTAAACGAAACTCTAAAAGACGGAATTTTGATGCTGAAATATACATCAAAAGAATCGGATTTTCATGCTGATTTTAAATATATAAGCTGAGAAAATTAATAAGAAAATTATAAGCCTGAGAAAATTTGCCTTATTTTGGAAAATAGGGGGAAACACTCCCTAAAAGTCATAGAATCTTAACGAAAATCACACCATCACATTCGGCGTATCAGAGAACCATATAGCAGAAATTTCAAGCTACTATCTACAAAAATGTGGAATTTCGTATTTTTTGCCAGAAGACAAATCACGGGCGTGTTTATTTGTTGTTTTTTTTTGTTTTCTTTTCCCCAGGGGTCATCGTATCGACCAAGTGGTCCTAGAATGTCGCAAGAGGGCTCATTCTAACGTAAATGAAAGGTTCTAGTGCCCTTTTTAAGTGACCAAAAAAATTGGAGGGCACCTAGGCCCCCTCCCACGCTCATTTTTTCTCCAAATTCAACGGATCAAAATTTTGAGATAGCCCTTTTGTTCCGCATAGTCATAAACCATAATAACTATGTCTTTGGGAATGACTTACTCCCCCAGAGTCCCTGGGGGAGGGGCTGCAAGTTACAAACTTCGACCAGTGTTTACATATAATAATGGTTATTGGGAAGTGTACAGACGTTTTCAGGGGATTTTTTTGGTTTTGGGGGTGGGGTTGACGGGAGGGGGCTATGTGGGAGGATCTTTCCTTGGAGAAATATGTCACGGGGGAACAGAAATTCAATGAAAAGGGCGCAGGATTTTCTAAAATTACTATAAAAAAACAAAGAAAAAATAAACATGGAAAAGTATTTTCAATTGAAAGTAAGGAATAGCATTGAAACTTAAAACAAACAGAGATTATTACGCATATGAGGGGTGCTAAAATATTTTAGCATAAAGAGCGAGGTATTTAGGAGGAGATAAATACCTCACTCTTTATGCTATAGTATTTTCAGTAATTTCAACTATTTATTCTACGGCCTTTCTGATTCAGGGGTCATTCTTAAAGAATGGGGACAAAACTTACGATTTAGTGTAAAGAGTGAGGTATTAACGAGGGTACAAACCCCCTCATATACATAACAAAAATTTAAGAATATAAAAGTTTGTTACGTAAGTTAATTCTTAAGTTACGTATATTTTTAACTAATAAAAACATTCGTTAAAAATTAAAATTTATAGTTGCCTTTTTATGTAACCGAAAAATTGCAGGGCAACTAGGCCTCTTTCCCCACCCCTTATTTCTCAAAACCGTCTGATCAAAACTAAGAGAAAGCCATTTAGCCAAAACAGGAATTAATATGCAAATTTCATTTTAATAATTTATGTGTGGAGAGCCAAAATCAAACTTTTTAAAACAATTAAAAGCTTTAGCGTAAAGAGCGAGGGATTGCGGAGGGGACAACCCATTTCATATACGGAGTAATTTCTGTTCGTTTTAAGTTTTAATGTCGCTCCTTACTTTCAGTTAAAAAAAAAACAAGTTTTTTTTTATTTAATTAAATTTAAAAACGTCAATAGAGCGAAAAAAAGACATTGAATGAATAAAAGGATGAATGAGTTGAGAAATAAATGTAAATAGAATTCAGTTTATTTTCTCTTCGTTGAAATTAGCAAATGCAACACTTGCAAAAAAAAAACACAGATGAATAAAATAGGAAGAAAGACCAGTTTATTTTCACTTTATAGCTTAGTTGCCCCTGTTTGAAGAATTCAACGAACATCAATTATTCAAACCAACAACCTAACCTAAAGTCGATAGAAAGTTGACATGGGAGAGCTTTTCATTACCAATCTAGATTCACTTTAAAAGCTCAATATATTCCGATTCAAAGTTAAATCCAAAGTTAAAGTTTTGGTTCCAAATCCGGGCGAATTATTTTTCTTTCCGATCTAGCACAAGGTTCCTGAAAGGAAGCTCTGATTTAGCACAAAAGGTCCCGAAAGAGAGCTCCAATTTAGCACAAAGATCATGAAAGGGAGTACCTATGTAGCACAAAGATCTGACAGGGAATTCCGATTTAGCACAAAGGTACTGAAAGGAAGCTCTGATTTAGCACAAAAGGTCCTGAAAGAGTTCCAGTTTAGCACAAAGATGATGAAAGGGAGCACCGATGTAGCACAAAGATCTAACAGGGAGTTCTGATTTAGCACAAAGGTACTGAAAGGAAGCTCTGATTTAGCACAAAAGGTCCTGAAAGAGTTCCAATTTAGTACAAAGATCATGAAAGGGAGCACCAATGTAGCACAAAGATCTGACAGGGAGTTCGGATTTAGCACAAAGGTACTGAAAGGGAGTGGACCTGTTTCAGACACAAACACTATTATAGATTTAGCAACCTATAAAAGGGGAACAAACAAATTAAAGCACATTTGATTCTAAAATAAAAGTTCATTCTCTCTGAACATAAATAAACAAAAAATCGTTTTTATAATTAAAATCCGCTGGATATATATTTCAAAACTGTAGAACTCCATTTCGATTTTTGGTCAAGTTTTGACGCCAAACTTGTAAGCTATGGGTATGTTTTGGAATATTTTCTCTTTTTCTAGTGTTTTTATGTATGTGTGTTTTTTATTTTTGCATAAAATATGGTTCTTTTTTGTGAGCACAGCTTACTTGCTACTCACTTGTATGGCTTTATTGGGCTCGACAATGCACTCGTCTAAAGTTGGCGTTCCCTCAGCGTTCAGCGGGTGAAGCGTCCGCGTCCAGACATCATATTACCTCATAAAAAGGAAACATTTTCGTGGAAGTGACTATTTGGCTTGCTTCTGTTTCAGAGTTGAAAAATTAATCCTCTTGGCTGGCAAATTATTTTTGAATTAAATAAAAGCTTCCAAATACTAAAAATAAGTTAATTATGTGATTAATCAATTAAAAAATTAATGCAATTAATTTAAAAATTTGAATTAATTATTAAATGAATATTTAATTTACTATTAATTAATAAATTAATTAATGCAAACCAAGGGCCTAACCTGAAAATCAGCAACAGTTGGCGTGGGATAGCTTTATAGGCACTGAGAACCTTATCGTGCATATCCTCCATGAATCCTCTCAGTTCTGCCTTTTTTTCTGGGCTCATCTTATTCCAATCGGTGCGGAAGCTATCTTTAGGGCCGGCTTTATCAAGCATTAATTCAAATATATCAGCGGTTTTAGATGATTTGTCATGAGGAACAAACCGCTGAGAGACAGCCATACAAAACAAGCGATAGTCGTCTAGAAATTAAGTCACAGCTGTTAAAAAATGTATTTTATTACTTTTTCTTTTTTTTAAGCTTTAGGCTACTATTCTGAAGTCATCAGGACCTGATAAGAAATAATAAAATACTTATTCAAAAAATTAAACATTCCATAGGTACTTCATTACAAGGACATAAATAAACTTGTCCATTTAATTAATAAGCCATTAGGACCAAAGAGTACGATTTACTTAAACGAGTGGAAGCTGGTGCTAGTTTCGAAAAAAAAACACCATTGTCATTTAGCGTTTGGCGTCTCTTGGTGCCCTGGAAAAAATTAAGACCTGGGAAATTTTTAAAATCTCTGTCTCTCAGCCACTTATCTTCTAATCGCTTATCTCTTTGTTCTCGCGGCGGCATATCTTTTAGCCGCATAATTCTTCGTTCTTCACTTTCATTTCAAATTCACTCTACTTCTTGTTGTCGCATGTAGCCTATTGTAACCACATATTTCTTTGACCTACCAATCGCCAAAGATTATGGTAATCTATCGAGTTTTAAGTACTCAATAGATTACCATAGACATAGTTGATTGGTAATATAATTTCTGCGTCAATTTCAACAAAGGAAAATACAAGACTTTATAAAGGCTGAGCTTTTCCTTCATTAAAGCTATCGCAAAAGTAAAGTATCAATAAGTTATACAAGAAGTAACCTATTAAGATTTCAGTTAAGGGCAAATGTGCCCTTTATCCTTACTAGCAGGAACTTTATAGGGTGCAAATATAGTTCAAGGAAAATACTTCAAGAAAAAAAAGAATTCTTAAATCCTACTATATTTTCGACAAATAAAAAAAAGAAGATACACAATTCGAATGTTGACAGATATTGTCGACATTTATAGAGAATAAAAATACACTGCTGCACAACCAAAGGCCTTTTACAATGTGAGGCTCCTGATAAGCCCTCAAATACAAAATATTTTCCATACATCCCATAAATCACAATAAAATTTTAAAATGTTGGCACAAAAAAATAATCAGTACGTAGTTTCCACTAATAGTTTGAAAATCACAATTTTTTTAAACTCTTGTAAAGATAAAACCCCATTTCCTCGCCAAAGAGGGGTTTATCAAATGCTATGTGACTACACCACTGTGGCAATTACTATGTCGGAAGGACCTATCAAAGATTAAGCATAACACTTACAACACCATAAAGAAACAAGACTTTATTTCTAATAGTTCTAATAACTCCTTTGATTCTACTTTAGGTAACCATATTTTTGATAACCTTAGCCACACGATACTTTTTGAAAAATCTTCACTCATTAGTAATGATTTGGGCATAAAACAGGTCGTTCGAGAATCAATTGAAATTAGACTCAAATTAAATCATAAAATTTCTTTAGATATGGACTTAGAGGAATCCTCATTAAATTCTTTATACAAAAATTTAATTAAAAATGATCTAGGAAAATATATTACTAAACCAATAGACAATAATAATGAGCCTCTTACAAAAAAGCCTTTGATGCTTTGTACCAAAAAGCAAAAAAAAGCTTTTGAAAAAAGCTTTTGAAAGCGTGTATTTTATTATTTTTGTTTTGTTTAAATGAATTTTATCACCTCACCTCACTTTATCTATCAGTCCTGGTTTGATTTCGTTGAACTATTGATGCTAGGGTTGTTTTAAAAGTTTTTTTTTAAACCTTTTTAGTTTTAAAGTTCGCATTTTAATGTAAGTTTCCTTTTTATATTTTTGCTTGTATTGTGAAGAGGACGGCCCTTGGACATAGGGCGAAAATATCCATTTAAAGCTGTATTCAACTGTCTCATACAAAAATTTTCTATTGTTATACATGTTGTTTATAATATCTCCTACTTTAATACTTGAAGTTGTTCTTTGCTTTTTTTTTCTTTGAATCAGAAAAACTACAATTAGAACAAACAAAGTAGTACCTGAACATGAACTATCAGACTTCCAAAAAAATTATTAATCAATTGAAAGAAGCTGGAAAACCTGATTTGAAAGAGCAAAAATCGTCATTGACTACTCTTATCTCAAGTTATTAGTTGGGTTATTAGTAATTAGTTACTAATTAACTGAAATAGTTAAGTTGATGCTATAGCAAAATATATTTTTCTCAAAAGCAATCACACGACAATTATACTAATACTAAGAAAAAACTGCAAACTAATTTCTTAATGAAACCTATTTCCGGACCAAACTGTTCAAAATGAAAAGCGACAACACTAATTCAAAAGAGTGAAGTAGGAGAGAGATAGGACATATAACGAGGGAAAGAGAAAAGAAAGAACAAAAAAGAGCTGATGGAAAAATGGGAAGAAGAGAGCTGGAACCTTACCTGGAACTCCTAGTTGTGCGGAATACTTTCTCATTCCTTTATGGTCATTCAGTACAATAGACTTCCATAAACTGCACAACATTTTCCTAACCTGGCTTGGCAATTCTTCATACAATCCATGATCTAGTAAAACTAGTTCAGCCTTTTTGTTAGCCGCCTTCCGAACGAGAACTGAAAAGAATACAAATTTAGGATTTGAAAATAGGAGATATAACTACCTGTATTTATACTTCAAGGAAAGAAAGGATTCTTAAACCCCACTATGCTTTTCACAAACCAAAAAAGAAGAGATAAAATTAGAATACTGATAGATATCTTCAACATTTACAGAGACTTAAAACGTTAAAAAACTAATGAAAACAAAACGTCCCCTTAATCTAGATACCTTAATCTACAAACGAAAGTGGTAGTAAAATCTGGTTTAGTTGAATAAAACATACAATGCAATATATGTCTTGAAAACTCGGAAAAGTGAGAATTCAACTGTTGACGAAAAAAAAATCCATATGCAGTTACGTAATTTTGTTAGTAGAGGTCGCTAAATTAAAATAAAGAATTGAAAGTAAAAAATGAGCAAAAAATCAGCTATTAACATACGGAATCAAAACAGTTTAAGAGTGTGTAACTTCCCTCTCAATATTAGCAGTCTTTTGGAATTCATAAATTGTTAATGCCTGAAATTCTACAGACAAAGTGTTTCAAATTTAATTGATTAGTTTTCCTTACCTATTTTCACGCTTCAAGATGGTAACACACATGAAAACGTGACCCTGTCCTAATGACTTGATAGTTTTCGAACAACCAAAAGAAAATTTTATTTTGGAAAATTCTTCAGTCTTCAGGTATGAAGAGACAGACGATGGGTCCAGAGGGGGGAACTGATTTGTTTTGATGTCGTTGAAAGTTTAACAACTTAATGTTAACAAAAATTATCAAGAGAAAAATATTCTTTCTATTTAGAACAAACTCTGTAAAAAAAAGAAGGAAACAAAGTTTTGTCCAGCAACATAGAGAGCATCAATGATTACCATTTTACATGATTAGAATTTTTTCCAACGTCAAATCTCTACATAAGTTCTTGTATTTTAAAAACGATTAAAGAATTTTTTTTTATTTCGACAAGAAACAACGCTGGTGATAGACATAAAGATATTTATATAGTCTTGGATATGGGCATGACTTTGAACTCAACTTATGTAAATCAATTTGTAATTTTTTGCAATAGGCTAGAAAAGATGAAGATACGGGAAAAGTTGATTTCTGATTAATTTTTTTTTATATTTTAGAAATCTTAATTATTTAAGTACAAGACTCGGTTCAACCGAACGAAACATAAAGTTAAGCTCTTTATGAAGTAAACTTTAAGCCGCTTGAACGCAGAACGTATGCCACCGGTAAAATTACAATCAAGTACACTTTTAATATATTTGGTGCCGTGGGAAGAAGAAATGCTTATATAGTTCTTAAAGGCACTGCAGCCTACCTTCCTAGTCTGATTTCGGATTCTCTTGAGAGATACCAAGTGAGTTTCAAAAGCACCTACGAGTTAATCTGGTAACGGACAAAAAAAAATGATATGTATCCCTTATGAGACAACTAACAAGACTTAGACGTTGAAATTGTAGATGGCAGAATTCATGGGACATTATACCAGCCACCCATGTGTTGCCAAACAGGCTCGACAGGAGGAAATGATCAGAAGACAAAAACAAAAGTGTTTAAAGTTAACTTAAGCGTCTTTTTACACCGTCCCCATTGTCATTAACACTCAGAAGAAGCGTATAACTTGAACAGAGAAAAGTTCCTTATAAAACAAGCCTCAGTACAGCATTAAAAATTCCAACCAAATATAAAAATATGATGCAAAGGATTAAAACACTAAAATCTGTCCACACTAATTTCTAAAATAAAGAAATAGCAAAAATTATTTTTATCAATTGAATTTTTGAATTTCGCGCTTAAATTCTAAAAGAAAATTTATTCTCCCACGTTTCAAATTGTTCAGAGAATTATGTTAGAGAATAGCACGCGAGCCGACAAGGCCAAAATGACCTAAATTCTGACTTGATGCTATAACAATTTAAATCTTGAGACTGTAAAAAAACGAGTCATGTCTAAGCTATCAATGGGCTTGGTACAAAATTTAAATAAGTGAAAAGTCACCTTGTTTCACTCGTTGTGATGCTCAAGTTTTCAACCCTCATAGTTTCCTTTTGTTTCACTCAGGCCGAAGAGCATTCATTGCTTGCCTGTGACTGACGCCATCGAACTCTTTCAATATATCAATGATGCACATATACAGAGGCGACTTATTTCTTTCCGAGTCCATAAGTACGTTAGCCAGAAGGGATAGATGAGATGACCCCTTTCAAGGAGCTGTTGGGAACAAAATCGGGCACACGAGACCTTTTTTGGAATCCAAGCTGATTATCCCCAAACTGTCCAGTATCAAGCTCGGAGAAGATCATATATTCAAACACCTTGCTCAAGATACACGAGACGGTTAAGGGTCTACACGATTTGCATTCTTTTGGATCTATTCTTTTTTGGCAATAGATGAGATGACCCCTTTCAGGGAACTGTTGGGAACAAAATCCCTGGTGATGCCTATCTGGAAAATAAGCTGAAGATGGGAACAGAAGCATTCAGCTAAGTGCTTAAGGTGTTTTGTTGTAAGATCGTCGCTGTCCAGTGTATTCTTTGCTTTGGAATGTACTTTTCTGACAGCTAGCTTAATTTTCTAAAGGGAAATGGGAACAACGCAATGCTGCCCTGCGAAACGTGCAAGCCAGCTAGACACTTCCGCTTCATACAGATTGGATATAATGAAATTCTCACCTCCATACACCGAAATATAGTAAGAGGGCTAATCCTGCAGTGTCAGAGAAGTACTATATGGACGATCGTCTGGTCTGATTTAGCTTAGCCACGATTTCTTATTTCCAGTGAAATATTGCCCGACAATTCGGTACCTCTTCATTTCAGCTTTTTATTTGCGTTTTGTGCTCCGTTTCAGCTCGAATACAGTCCCGCGTAACGGTCTACCACAAGCAATTCCAAATTTTCGGCCAATTTTTTGCATGTCGTTTTATCGACTGGAGTTCAGTGGATTCGTACCACATCGGTTGGCCAGAGCACAGTCGATGAAACGGAACTCTGATGCGGCTTAGGACCGAACCAACAGTGAAACATACAGGGGAATATTGCATTTCTCCCATTTTCATTTGTGGACCCACTTTCTGGAACAAGCGTTATTAGTCCTCTATGACGACTGCATCTGAAACGAAAGTCCGAAATGGTCGCTAATCGCATTGTCAGTGCAAACTGTAGCTGGAAGACATGGAATGGTTGTGCATGTGAGCACGTGGTCATATTGGAGGTACGACCACTAGTGTGGATGTATGTAAAGTCCAGCCACTTCTGCCAAATCTTAAAGGTGGTGGGGAGGCAATGCATAAAAATAACAGAGAGAATATGGCTCATGTATGGGTCACAGTTGAGGTTTCCGACAATTAGCCACTTAGAAGCTCTAGAGACTCCAAATGTTGTCTTAGGGCATCTACTGCTCTTGAGAACTTTGTCAGAGGGACAGTAAAATAAGAGATAAGATAATATTTATTTTCAAAAGACTATCACAAGCTCTATAGAGCCGAATTCGCTTTATATGTCAGTAAAAGCTAAGAAAAAAAAAATTCAAAACAGTACATTAAGTAAAACACTTAAAATTAAAAGGAATTAAAAAAGCAAAATCATCAAATATAAAGGGCAAATCAGTAAACTTAACAATTAAATAACAAAAACATTGCAGTAAATCAAAAAAGAATAAAAACGGCAATAGAGAAAAAGGGGAATTTGGCAAGCACATAATCACGAATTATTATTAAGGTGTTCTAGAATAAAGGGTATAAAACTTTTACGAAACCTTTCTGTAACAGCATGGATCGGAGAGTAAGTTGGAATTGCTAAGGAGGCTAAAATAGCGACGAAGACCACACTGCCTTTTCATAACAAACAAATACAAAGTAGAGATAATAGGGAAAATCTTTTCAAGACAGTGGAAATTATTTCTGTAGATGTTTCGGCCCTATGTCCAAGGGCCGTCTTCAGCACAATACAAGAATAAGGGAGAAACTATATATATATATATATACTAGCTGTTGGGGTGGCGCTTCGCGCCACCCCAACACCTAGTTGGTGGGGGCGCTTCGCCCCCCCCAAGCCCCCCCGCGCGCGTAAGTCGTTACGCGCCCCCTGTGTCCCGGTCGTCATTTGTATCCCGGTGTCCCGGTCTGTATATACATTCGTTTTTTAGTTTTGTTTTTCTCCTTTATTTTTTTCCTTTTTTTTTCTTTTTTAGCTTATTTAGATTTTTAGATTTTTTAGTTTTTTTATTAGTTTTTAGTTTAGTGTCGTCATTTATTTTTTTCTTTTTTAGTTCTTTTAGTTTTTACCTTTTTTAGTTTTTTTTAGTTTTTTAGATGAAAATTTTTTTTAGTTTTTTCCTTTTTTTCTTTTTAGTTTTTTATTGGTTTTTACCTTTATGTTAGCTTATTTTTCAGTTTTTTCCTTTTTTTTTAGTTTTTTTTTATTTTTTATTTTTTTTAGTTTTTTACCTTTTTTTAGTTTTTTTAGTTTTTTTAGTTTTTTTAGTTTTTTAGCTTTTTTACTTTTTTTATTAGTTTTTAGTTTTTTTGTAGTTTTTGCCTTTTTTTAGTTTTTTCAGTTTTTTTTTAGTTTTTTATTGGTTTTTACCTTTATTTTAGCTTATTTTTCAGTTTTTTCCTTTTTTTTAGTTTTTTTTAGTTTTTAGTTTTTTTAGTTTTTTACCTTTTTTTAGTTTTTTTAGTTTTTTTAGTTTTTTAGCTTTTTTATTTTTTTTATTAGTTTTTAGTTTTTTTTGTAGTTTTTGCCTTTTTTTAGTTTTTTAGTTTTTTAGCTTTTTTATTTTTTTTATTAGTTTTTAGTTTTTTTTGTAGTTTTTGCCTTTTTTTAGTTTTTTCAGTTTTGACGTCACCTGATCCAGTTTTTTCAGGTGACGTCACCTGATCCACGATCCACAGATCCACAGACAACTTATTTTTATATATATAGATAGTTTTTTTTTTTTACTTATGTCCTGGTCGTCATTTATACTCCCTGTGTCCCGGTGCTTTGTTGATTGCTAATCGAACATTCCTTTTGTCCTGGTCGCTTTCTCTTTGAGTTTCGTCATTTATTTTTTTCTTTTTTAGTTCTTTTAGTTTTTACCTTTTTTAGTTTTTTTTAGTTTTTTAGATGAAATTTTTTTTTAGTTTTTTCCTTTTTTTCTTTTTAGTTTTTTATTGGTTTTTACCTTTATTTTAGCTTATTTTTCAGTTTTTTCCTTTTTTTTAGTTTTTTTTAATTTTTTATTTTTTTTAGTTTTTTACCTTTTTTTAGTTTTTTTAGTTTTTTTAGTTTTTTAGCTTTTTTACTTTTTTTATTAGTTTTTAGTTTTTTTTTGTAGTTTTTGCCTTTTTTTAGTTTTTTCAGTTTTTTTTTTAGTTTTTTATTGGTTTTTACCTTTATTTTAGCTTATTTTTCAGTTTTTTCCTTTTTTTTTAGTTTTTTTAGTTTTTAGTTTTTTTAGTTTTTTACCTTTTTTTAGTTTTTTTAGTTTTTTTAGTTTTTTAGCTTTTTTATTTTTTTTATTAGTTTTTAGTTTTTTTTGTAGTTTTTGCCTTTTTTTAGTTTCTTAGCTTTTTTATTAGTTTTTAGTTTTTTTTGTAGTTTTTGCCTTTTTTTAGTTTTTTTTAGTTTCTTAGCTTTTTTATTAGTTTTTAGTTTTTTTGTAGTTTTTGCCTTTTTTTAGTTTTTTTAGTTTTTTAGCTTTTTTATTTTTTTTATTAGTTTTTAGTTTTTTTTGTAGTTTTTGCCTTTTTTTAGTTTTTTCAGTTTTGACGTCACCTGATCCAGTTTTTTCAGGTGACGTCACCTGATCCATCCATCCACAGACAGACAGACAACTTATTTTTATATATATAGATATATATATATATATATATATATATATATATATATATATATATATATATATATATATATATATATATATATATATATATATATATATATATATATATATATATATATATATATATATATATATATATATATATATATATATATATATATATATATATATATATATATATATATATATATATACTAGCTGTTGGGGTGCCGCTTCGCGCCACCCCAACACATAGTTGGTGGGGCGCTTTGCGCCCCCCCAAGCCCCCCCGCGCGCGTAAGTCGTTACGCGCCATATTAGTTATGCGCCATTGTAGTTGTGTCCCTGTGTCCCACCTGTGAATATAGATAGATTTATATATGTGTTTCAAACTACGCAAAAATTGCGAATAAACAACATTCTTGGCTTTCCCATTGTCTGTGCATATGCAAAGCCGTATGTACTAATAATGACGTCATATACAAACGCTCTTTTTACAAACAAACAAACATGCATCCACATAACTCGTTTTTATAATGATAGATACAATACAAATTAACTGCGTAAAACTTGCGAATAAACAACATTCTTCGCTGTCCAATTGTCGCTGCATATAAATACATTGTCAGGTTTACCGACCCTCGAACATGCAACGTACAATTGTCCATGGGAAAAACAATCAGGATTAAGATCTATACCACATTTTTCTAATGATTGACCTTGAGCTTTGTTAATGGTGATTGCAAATACTAATCGAATTGGGAATTGCAATCTTTTAAATTGAAAAAGCAGATCCGTTGGAATCATGGGAATGCGAGGAATAAGAACAGCCTCACCCTCATAAGGCCCTGTCAAGATTGTGGCCTCTATTAGGTTTTCCATTGTTTTTTTTACGGCAAGTCGCGTGCCATTGCAAAGCTTTGGTGGGTTGATATTTCTTAAAAGTATTATTGGTACGTCTATTTTTAGTTGTAGCACGTGTGGTGGAAACCCTGAAGGATCTATGGAATTTAAAAATTCAGATGGATAATTAACCGCTTCATTTGGTTCCAAAACTGTGTCGACTGACTTGTAAAGGACTGCCTGGTCTCGAATCTTGTTCAAAACAATATTGTTGATTTCGTGGACGTCTATATTTTTGGGTGCGAGAATCGCTCTTTCACTTAGCCATTTATTATTTTTATAATTTTTTAGAATATTCGGAAATACTTTTTCAATCAATTCATTTTTGGACGTCACTAAATTACAGAAATCAGCAGGTAGTTGTATACGTCCTGAAATTGAGTCTACTGTTTGACCAGAGTCATCGTTTTGCAATCGGACACGCATATTTGTAGTTAATTTTAATATTTTTACGTGTGCCTATAAATTAGAATTTTTTAGGCAAGCATTCATTTCGTCTGCAGGAGTTAAACTACGTAAAAATTGCGAATATACAACATTCTTGGCTTTCCCATTGTCTCTGCATATACAAAGCCGTATGTACTAATAATGACATCATATGCAAACGCTCTTTTTACAAACAAACAAACATGCATACATACAACTCGTTTTTATATAGATAGATAGATAGATAGATAGATAAAATACAAATTAACTGCGTAAAACTTGCGAATATACAACATTCTTCGCTGTCCAATTGTCGCTGCATATAAATAGATTGTCAGGTTTACCGACCCTCGAACATGCAACGTACAATTGTCAATGGGAAAAACAATCAGTATTAAGATCTATACCACATTTTTCTAATGATTGACCTTGAGCTTTGTTAATGGTGATTGCAAATGCTAATCGAATTGGGAATTGCAATCTTTTAAATTGAAAAGGTAGATCCGTTGGAATCTTGGGAATGCGAGGAATAAGAACAGCCTCACCCTCAAAAGGCCCTGTCAAGATTGTGGCCTCTATTAGGTTTTCCATTGTTTTTTTTTACGGCAGGTCGAGTGCCATAGCAAAGCTTTGGTGGGTTTATATTTCTTAAAAGTATTATTGGTAGGCCTATTTTTAGTTGTAGCACGTGTGGTGGAAACCCTGAGAATAATATCTCGAGGTAAAACCTGATCACCGACCATAACGATGGCCACTTCGTCGATAGTTGGAGCATTGTATCTACGCACATGTTGGCCAGGAGGCGTTTTCGCAGCGGAAATAACAATTTTATGCGTATAAGTAGGCATCAAATCGATGGCTGTTTTGAACAGACGCACTAAATTATTATTTTCGTGGAAAAGATGTTGTAATTGGGAAACGATTGTCCTTTCAATGTTGGGAGAAATTTCGCAACGTGCATTCAATTCAGAATTTCTATCACTGATGAAGTACAATTGTAAAAATTTATGATTCTCGCCTGAGAATGGTAGAAGAGACCCTGCTCTATGATAAATTTGCCCTTTTACTTTGAAAGTAGACATAAATTGATCTGGATTTTCAATTTGGGCTCCAAACGACGTCATTTGGAAACATGAGTTGTATTTTCTGATTCATTTATATTCCTTATGTCCCGGTGTCCCGGTCGTCATTTATATCCCCCTGTTTTATATCCCGCTTATTTTTCAGTTTTTTCCTTTTTTTAGTTTTTTTTTACTTTTTTAGTTCTTTTAGTTTTTACGTTTTTTAGTTTTTATTAGTTTTTTAGATGAATTTTTTTTAGTTTTTTACCTTTTTTTCTTTTTAGTTTTTTATTGGTTTTTACCTTTTTTTAGCTTTTTATCTTTTTTATTTTTTTTATTTTTATTTTTAATTTTATTAGTATTCTTTTTCTCTTCTATTTTTCATTTTTCCTTTTTTTTAGTTTTTTTTTAGTTTTTAGTTTTTTAAGTTTTTTCCTTTTTTTAGTTTCTTTAGTTTTTTTAGTTTTTCGGCTTTTTTATTTTTTTATTAGTTTTTAGTTTTTTTTGTAGTTTTTGCCTTTTTTTAGTTTTTTCAGTTTTTTTTTTAGTTTTTAGTTTTTTACCTTTTTTAGCCTAACCAGGATTTGAACCTGGGACCTTCATTCTCCGTTCTGACACCCTCTCTCACCGAGTGACTACTCCAGCATGTTCATTTTGGTGTTTTAAATGGTATATTATTAACCAAATTAATGTGTTTTACAATATACTAAGCATCGTCATAACAAAAATGATGGCAACTAATTTCATGACGTCAGCCGAAACATGACGTCACCTGATCCACAGATCCACAGATCCACACACAGACAACTTATTTTTATATATATATATATATATATATATATATATATATATATATATATATATATATATATATATATATATATATATATATATATATATATATATATATATATATATATATATATATATATATATATATATATATATATAAATGAACCTACATCAAATTGTGAGGATTAAAACTGAATAATAAAAACACTTTTTAAAACTTCTTTAAAAAAAAGTGCTAAGTTTGCTAAGGAGGCTGACCGGGGGAGTCGGAGTCTAATGGGATTGTGAAAATCAGGGAGTAAGTCCTCAGTAAGGGGATTGGAAATGACTGATTTAGCGAAAAGCAGGCTTTCTTTTAAGGTGGTAATGCGTGCAGCTTTAAGGAGGAAGGAGTATGGAATTTTGCATTCTTTGTAAATGATCCTGAGCGAACGCTTTTGGACCGACTCGATTTTGTCACTAAGTTCATTTGAAAGTTGCGGATGCCAGACCGGACATGCAAATTCCAATAATGGCCTGATAAAGGATAAGTAAACACGGAGGGAATGTATCTTAGGACAATTAAATTTGTTTAGCAGCTTAAAATGGATAGTGAAACATTTGCTTGTTTAACAATGTTGGAAACATGTGTGTCCCACTTAAGATCATTAGAAATTGTGACACCAAGAAGCTTAACATGTTTCACTAGCATTTCGCTTGGGATCGGGTCGCAAAAAGCAGGAGTAGATTTCAAGAAGTTGATTGTCATTATCTGTGATTTAGTGGGATTTACTGTCATATTTAGATTCTTAGATTCATCCGAAAATTGGGTTAGGATTTCAACGGGGTCACTTTTGATTTTCCTATGACATACTTCTAGGATCGACAAGTCATCCACATATTTCCATCTTTGGGGGAATTCCTTGCCAATTTCGTTAATCATGACAAGAAATAATAGTGGTCCCAATAAGGTTCCTTGAAGTATTCCAGAGTACCTAGGGAGGGGGTTAGAGAAGGTGTTTTTGTATTTTACAACTTGTGATCTGTCTGAAAGGAACAATATAACAATATTTACTAAAAGTGGGTCAATTTCAAAGTTATCATGTAGTAAACGAATTAGGATAGTGTGGTCAACTAAGTCAAACGCTTTTTGGAAATCGACTAAAACCAGGTTTAGCCAAACATTTGGTTTCTCTAGTTCACTTAGGATCGTGTGAATCAAGTGTACAAGGTAATGGGTGGTGGAGGTTTTTCTTAAATTACCAAACTGTCGGATGTCAATGCGTGGTATAATTTTAATTTTAAGCCAGTCACAAAGGAACCCTTCTACTACAGAAAAGACTACTGCTTCTAATAGTCGGCAAAGCCAAAAGTTCCTTCCTAGCATATATTGCCAGGCCTCCAGACGGGCGCCTTGTCGTAGATCTCGCCGGCTCTACAAAGCCATCGTGAGACCGGGATTTTTTCAGGAAGTTTATATTCATTCCAGAAGGCATATGCTCCTGGATGAATAGTACGTCATAAATTTGAAGGGGATCATTTATATCTTTTTCTTTGTTGCGACAACCATTGACATTCAGACTAAAAAGTTTAAGAGATCTATTCATTGACTATTTTGTTTTTATTATAATAAGACGTAAAAGAAGATCTTTTCAAAGGCAAGAACAAACTAAGAGCAAAAAAAAGAAAAAAGGAAAAAAAATCAAAGCAACTATAAATGTCAAAATTGTGTGAAAGCAGCATTAGACTCAAAACACTTCTAGAAAATATTTATTCTACAGTTAAGGCTTCTGTGAGTAGCTAGCAAGCCAGACATGAAATCCTTCGTCTTTGAGGACAAGGGTTCGAGTCGTTCGCTGGCTGTTTGCTTTGGAATGGGGGTTAGTAGCATGACTGTAAGCTCAGCCGGAGTCGAGCTAGTTCTAAATGGGTACCTCAAGAAATCTCAGGAAGGTAAGCAAAAGGGTTTGCGAAAATACAGGATGTCTTGCCTTTAACCCCCATCGCACTTCTTGGCTGAAAGGCAATGAAAGGGATCAGCATCGCCGGTAGAGACTGTAAAGTCTAGTGCCCTATTCTTGACCTTTTTTAAGGCTTATATTTCCGAGGAACATATGATTTAGAGACAAGTCTTAGAGGACTAACTGGCATCGAAAGGACACAATATCATTGGATTCATTTGTTTCATATCTATATGTTCACCGGGCCCGAAATATGAAGTCGCTTTGACTTTTTCCCTAAGTCAATTTTTTAAGTCTGAATTTCCAAAAAATAAGAGTAGCGTAGATTGAAAAAGCTGAGTTTCAACTATCGAATGGTAGCAAAATTATCACCTTGCGTTTAAACACTAAAATCGTGAGATTTCAGGAAAACCAAATAAACTTTAAACTGTTAAAATTAATATAAATGAAAAAGGAAATATCTTAGCTTCATTTTCATCAAATGAAACTATCTCATTTCCAACCACATTGACCATCCTCAAAGCTAACGGTGTTAACGCCCAGAATTTTCGTAACTTCTGCCTTAAGAAAGAGAGAAAAAAATAATCTAGTGTAACCACATGGTTACACTCACAACAAGAGGGTTTATATTAAAAATAATGTGGATAATCAATGCAGTACAAAAGTCAGAAACATTATTTGGAACAATCATCTTTATGTTAAAAAAAAGATTAAATTTGAGTTTGATCATTGAAAAGAGCTTCATAATACCCCATGAAGAAACCCCCAGCTATTTTTTGTTTCAAATTACCACATAGAAGATTTGCTGACGACGACTGCGAAAAATACTATGGAATGCTATCCTTACTGTTCCCAGGATGAGGATCTGCATGGACGAAACCCGTGTGAAATATCTGTTCAGCAAAGCATTCAACTAACTTCTTGTCAACATCCTTCAAGTCTAATCCCAGTTTCTTCAGTTCATCTGTTTCACTAATCTTCACCCCATCTATGAACTCGGCAGTAAGAACTCGCTAAGAAAGAAAAAAACCGATGTTAATTTTAACCAAATGCTTTTAGTATGATATGGTATGGCATGGTACACCATGACATGTAAGACAAAACATGATTACATTTTTTTGGCATGACATGACATTGTTTTGGTAGAGGTCCAAGCCCTTTTTGTGTGGCTTTAATTGATATGATACTGAACTGAACTTTTTTTAAGAGTTACAACTTAAGCAAGGTATTTTCCTATAATCTCTTGACTGCTAATATATCACTGCTGGGAATAAACCTAAAAGGCACTGGCCATTACTTATTTTCTTGCAACAGGCAGGTTTGGACCCCTGAAGCCAGGCGTTAAGTACAGCTTTACATACACATTGTAACCTCATCTTAACTTATGAAGGCGTGTTGTCTAAGGAGTTTTTTCAACTGTATGGGTTAGATACCAATGAAGCTACTATTCATCTAATCTTCAAGCGAAGTTTACTCCCACAAACCCATCACTTTGCTTTTCATATAGCAAACCCATCACTTTGCTTTTCATATAGCAAAGTAAATTAAATATTTTCTTTTTGTTGAAATGAAAAGAATTATATTTATACTAATAGTCGAGAGAGGCAGTGACAACAAAGTAAGAAGATGAGGAATAGACTAATACAATCACGGAACGATGGTAACTTGTCAATATGACAAGTCGTAAACAGACAAGCGGTAAGATTATTATGACAATGATCGTTTGTAATAAAATAATAAAGTAAAAACAAATTAAAAAAATACACTCATTATCAACCGTCGTCACTTTTAAGTATTACATCAGTATGATGATAGTGAAGAACAAGCGAAATAAAATAAAACACTTTTAAAAGTGATTTATGCTTTACTTTTGTTCTTCTTTCTACTACCAAAACAGGATTTTTTAATCGATGTTTCGTTTATTTATTAATTTTCATTTATTTATCGATGTTTATTTGTAGTAGTTACGCTTGCTAGATTATTCAATTCTATTTTTGCTCAATTTTGGTTTAATGGAGTTCTTTACTTTTCTTTGAAAACCTTTTTCGCGTAAAAAGTGTTGTTTTTTTTATGAAGTTCTGTTCGATTTATATTGACATTTGGTTCTCTAAGAATGTTCAATTTGGTCTGCTGTTTGTATTTGAAGAAACTTGTTAAACAATTTTTAAGAACATTTTAAAAATCTGGACAAAAACATTAGTGTTTAATCTAGTTTTATACCTCCTGTAGTCGACCTGAAAAAGAAAACACTAAATACCATTAGCAAAAAATTATAACTATGCTTTTGAACAGCTTAGATACACTTACAATGTTAAGATTTAGTTAAATTTTAAGAGCGGAAGTAGTAAATACAGTAGCCTCGAAAGTCTGAACATAATACACAGTTGTTCTATGATAATAGTGAAGAACAAGAGAAATAAAATAAAACACTTTTAAAAGTGATTTGTGCTTTACTTTTGTTCTTCTTTCTACTACCAAAATAGGATTTTTTAAATACTTGCATTTAAGCTTTGAAATCCAAGCGCATATTTGAAATCACTGGTGTCAGATACCAGCTCTAAAAATTGCCCATCAAACACATGTAAATACAACTTCAGACAAATAAATTTAGGTTTTATTGCAAAAACTTAATAAATCGATACCAAATCTTTACTTCCGTATATTTCCTATCATTACTACTCCTTACGACTTAATTATGGAACCAAGCCACCTGAGGCCAGCATAGCTGCGCACACTCCTCCAACATATCAATATATTGCAAGCTTGCAACCCCAATTGAAGCAAGGGACAGTTACCCCTAAGAATACCAAGTACCTATAAAGTGTATAATTTTCAAAGATTTGAAATAAATATTACGTTGTTTTCCTTCATTATTTTTCTTTTCATGAAATTCAAATCACGAAAATCAGGAAATGTCAAACAATAATTCACCACAAGTCTACAGCTTCAATAACGAATTTCTCAACCAAAAATCCTCTTTTATGGTTGAAAACATAACACCCTGTCAAGTTACAACAATTTCTTACACAACACTGCCTTGTTATTAACACTGAAAACGAAATGAAAACATTGAAAAAAAAGGTCAATTTTTTTTTACCAAGAGTGAAAACAACAGCAACAACAAACTTTTTTGCATCAATAATAATAAAAATCAGCATATTTTGGCTTCATATCCCAGAATTCTATATCAACAGGAAAACCACCAAAAAGCGTAGAGAAAAGCTTAAAAACCATATAATGAAAAGTGAGTAAAAAAATAAACACAAATCACATAGAAAAACAAAGTGAAAACCGAAATAGATAATTTCGAAGACCACACTGCCTTTCCATGACGAAAATATAACAGTTCAAAATAGGGATGAAACCTTTTAGTCGACAGTGAAACAAATATAAAATTTTAACTGAATATTTCCGACATATATACATTATCAGCAGTAAAACTAAAAGACATCAATAAAAACAACAAAATTTATATCCAATAAACTAATAACATATAGTTTATGCTCTCAATTTTTTTCAATGCAACAGCGGAACCAAATCTCCTTGACCTTTTCTGTTCCGGTTTATTAAATTTAGGTGACATGAGATCATATAACTGAATCGAATGAGATCAAATACTGAGGTCAAATAAAGCAAATCTCAAATTCAGTTAAAATTTTAATGGTTTCACTGTCGATTAAAAGGTTTCATCTCTATTTTGAACTGTTATTTTTTGAAAACAGAAAACTTTAATTTTTAAAGAAAACTTTAAATTTTTTTAACTTTTTTAATTTTTTAATTTTTTAAGTTTTAAATTAAAAATTTTTTAAGTTTTAATTAAAAAAACTTTTTTAATTTTTAAAGAAAACAGAAAACTTTAATTTAAGAGCCAAGTGGAAAACCCAGTAGTGACTGCTGAATTCATCCTGCTGCTCGTCAACTCAGCTCGTCAAACATGGTGGCTCACTACTCGGTCGCATCCTAATGGTGATAGAACGTGGTTTAACCATGTGAACAATAAGACAAAATTGCACTCAATGGAGTGGAGGTACAAATTCCCCAAAAAACCGGCTGAAGACGAGGAAGGGATTTCCACGCTCATTCATCGCTAAGGTAAGGGCCTAAATTTGAGTGGCGACTATGTTGAAAAGTTGTATTTACATGTGACCTGCAGGCGGATCTCCAACGAATCGATGACTGGATGAAGAAGTGGATCATGGAAATCAATACCCAGAAAAGTCATATCCTCACTCTGGGTCCACAAAACTTTTCGTCCTCATACTTTCTTGGTTCCGCTGCACTCACTCTTAGTAGAGAAGAAAGAGACCTAGGCATCTTAGTGGATTCTGAACTGAACTTCAGTAGCCACTATGAAGCTGTCGTCAAGAAGGCTTCCAAAGTTGCTGGTATGATCAGAAGAAACTTCTCGTGCGAGGACGACAAAATGCTTGCTACGCTCTATAAGTCCCTTGTCCGCCCGATTCTTGAGTATGGACATTGTTCTACAAGACCATACTACAACAAGGACATAGATGGTCTCGAAAATGTTCAGAGGAGGATAACTAAATTCTCTCCCAGGTTACGTTTCCTTCCCTACGAAGAGCGGCTTAGAAAGCTTGAAATCCCAACCCTCGCCTATAGATTCCATCGTGGTGATCTTATTGAAATGTACAAGCTCTGCAATGGAGCCTATGATAACGTACCAGCCCAGAGAATCGTGCAGTTCAATAAAAATCATCTCCGAGGACATCAGTACAAAGTGAGTATGGAACGTTTTTACAAGGACATGGGCCGATGGACTTTCGGCAACCGAGTTGTTCAGCATTGGAACAACTTACCAGAAAGAGTAATCTGCTCCACAAACCTACGGACATTCAAGAAGGAAGTTGATGAATATTATTCAAGTGACATTTTCTCCTTATGCAAATTTAGAAGAAATGCAAATTAAGACTTTTGTTTTGTAGAGGCTTAACGGCCTGCCATCAAATTTGCGAATATATTTATTTATTTATTTATTTATGTGACGTTCAACTGGATATAATGATTTTCTTTTATACCTTGTTTATTTTCAATTCCAAAACGTAATATACTTTCTGGATAGCCCTAGTATTTCAAAAAGCTTGACTTTTCATTCACTTATGCAGGTGCGATCGGCAACCTCTTTCTCTTGATTAGTTAAAACAGAACAAGTTTTGTTGATGGAAGTGAAACGAAGTTGAAACCTAAAACGGACCAAATTATGACTTCACAGTTTGTATAGCTTATATCTACAGAACCAGCTCTTATAAACTGACATGATATTTCATATATATATAGCTTACAGAATTTTGAAAAACTAGCGCTTTACTGAAAACTGAACTTGCTTGTGTTTGTCTTAGAGAATTTAAATAGTGTACTCGAACTTGTTGACATCATGACCGGTGAAGATCTTCGAGAGCTATATGAATTATTCTTTTATTTTCTATAGGCTACTGAAAGATGTTTCTGTTCTTTTCCTGTTTGATTATTGCGTGTATTTTGCGTTTTCAATAAAGCGCTAGTTTTTCAGTATTCAAGAAATAAAGAGAAATATCATGATTCTATTTATTTAAGCCAGTTTAGCAGATATATGCTGCAAAAACACCAAAGCAATAATTTTCGTTCAGTTTAAGTTTCAATTTCACTATTTACTTCCATCAGAAAAACTTTATTTTCTTCCTAATTTCTTGCTCGTTTGTAGTTGTTTCATTTACTATACAAAAAAAAGTGTTAAAAAGACGTCTGTCAAACTTAGGTGGTGTTTCACAAAAGGCCAGCGTTAGTTTTTGGTAGAATAGGGTACTCAATTTAGGTTTTACGTCCTACCTCCCTAAAACTTCCACAAGAAGCATGAGCAAATTTGTTATTTAGATCAGAATCCCGAAGAGCACATTATTACCATTGACTCTGAGAAGGCACAGATACAAAATACAGTTACTGGTGTATCCAACTTTAATTACATTGCGGTTTTTATGCAGTATAAGATTCGCTCACATTCACATTCACTTAGTGAATAGAATCAGGAAGCTTGCAAAAAACTGCCGCTTACAGCAAAACTAGTCTATAAAAACAGCGAATTTTTCTTTTTAACCATTCAGCCCCTGTACGTAAAGTACATATCCCTTATTTTAACAGTGGCTTTTCAGATGTACTTACTTCTATATGTTAAGAAAGGAATGAAACAAAGCAAACGCTGCATCAAATATCCATTCCTGAAAACAAATATCAATTCCTGAAAATCTCAAAAGCTTGAACTAACCGACATTAGCACAAATAAAAGTGGGGTTACTATCCCCTAAAACCCAAAAGGCTATTTTATTTATTTAAGAATTAACGACGCTTCTTGACTACTATGGTCCCTGCATCGGCCCTGCAGTGCATTCCTGCAGCGTGATTCGATCTCTGGGTCCCGTATTACCAAGCTAAGGTCAAATCCACTGCGCCACCACAGGACACCCAAAAGGCTAAATTGTCATTTATGTTTCATTCAAAAAAACATGCCTTTTGAACAGCGCGTCATTATTCGTCACAAAATCAAAGACAAAAAAAGTCAAAATGTGTAAAAGGGAAAATATAATTCTTGGAAGTTTGCTGTGGGGCCATTCCTGTTAGTTTCATTGATCAAACTCAACTATTTTTCAAGGTTCTAAAATATCAGCAAATATTTCAAATCAAAATTTAATTCGCTATCTGAAAGGTAAGTAGACAATTCGATCCGTCATTTAACGTTCGTTCCACGAAACATAAACAAATATTTGGTGCGGCAATCCTTTTCTGCACTAAACAATATATGAAGAAAATTTTTAGTTAATTATATTGAGCTGATTGCTATTTATCGGTATATCAGAATCACTTCCAAATACCTATGTTAATGTTTTAACTTTTTCACTGTTTAATGTTTCCATTCGACGCAAAATAAGTTTAGGTTTTCTAATTCCTTATAATAAACTCACTAATTTGGAAAAAAAATTGTATTTTTGTATTTATTATAGCGAAGTGTTCGTAAAAAACGAAACGATTTATAGAACGAACATCATAGGCCAAACAGTTCTGTATGCCAGCCCTGCAGCAAAAGCTTATTTTTTTCACTGAGATACAGGGTACGTGATCGCATCATTGCACATAATTTCTGAATTAATTACTGAATAGTTAATTATGTAAGCTAGATAAGAAGTATCAAATAATCTCATTGCAAAAAAAGACGCGATTTCCTTCATCTTTGCTCATACCTACAATTTTTTTTATTTAGCCCCCCCCTCCCTTACCTCGAAAAAGGTCACCGTATATCCTTATTGGCATTTCTATAAGGAAAGTCTACCAGAGTTTAACACATATTTTCTGCAGTACCCTAAAATATAGCTTGGGGATACATACTCAATTTCTCATTCTAAGGCAGGTTAGGTTAGATTCAGCAGCTTTTTGGTTTACCAGTTTTCCTGTTTGCCAAAATGTGTGTCTTTTATGATATTCCTCCACTGAAGTGACTCTGCAGATTCTCATTACTAAAGTGCATAAGAAATCGTCCACAGGAAAGACTAGACCCATACAGAGAAAGTCTAGTAATATGAAGTTAGCTGTTACAGCCTTGGAAGCTCAATTTTTCAAACTGCTTGATAACTCGTTTTTACGGGTCAACATCTTTATTTCTTTTAACACAAAAAGCTAGCGAGGTTCGAATCTCATATTTTCATGTTTCCCCAATAATTGCTAATCATTTTGTCTTTATATCATAATCATGTGTCCACTAAATCCAGAACCATCTCAGATCTATCAGATCTATCACTAAATCCAGATCTCATCGATCTTTCTTTGCTACCGGTTCTTTTTCCTGGCCCTTTAGTTTAGTAGAGCCTCTAGTAGATCCTCCTTGATTACAGGCTTAGTCTGGATAATGTCTTGTTTAATCAAACAGAGTCGGGTTATCAACGCTAAAGTACAATTTTCTTCAAATTTTAAATAAGGGTAAGTGTAAAACTATTTCTATTTCTTGTCTATGTAATCTTTCTTCAGTGCTTTTTAAAATTAAGTATGACCGTCCAATGCTCCCAGTTTATTTTAAGTCCATTGATATGCTTGGGAGAAAGGGCGAATTTCATCATTATGAGACTCGGCATAAAGACCAGCGTATTTCTTCTCGATTTATAACGGAGCGATCGAGATTTTCACCAAGGAACATGGTAACAAGCGCATGGGAGAAAATTTCATACTGTTTATGATGATACTAAATTGCTTAATATAATAAGACATGAACTTTTAAATTTTTTCCTAGAAACTTTTCACCATTAATCTTTTTTTTCTCTATGGATTTTTATTTTTTTTTTTTTTTTTTTTTTTTTTTTTTTTTTTTATTCATCGTCTCTGATTGCTCATGATGTCATTCTCCGTGCACGTTTGTTTGATTGTTTTGTTATTGTGATAATTATTTTGTCATTCTGCTTTGTGTGGTGGGCCGCGGACTTGGGTATTGGATCTTCAACTAATATTATTTATGTTGTAAATATTGATGGGGTCACCACAATCACAAGCTCTGTCTCTCCGTGGTGACCCAGTGTATTATTTGTTATGCGTATTATATTAATAAATTGAACTTTTAGACCATGACAAATCCATTAGCTATCTCAGAATCTGTATTCTCTAGATTTTGAACTTATCTTCAGTTAAAGGTGGATATTTTGCGGCATAAAATGGCAGACAACAGCACTATATCATGATGCAACCTTTTTTTATAATAAAGGTCAAAAAATATTTCCAATTCTCTCCAAATGAGCCTTCTACCAATAATTCACAGCCCCTGCTTCGATGCGATCACCTCTGGAAAAAAGGAGACACAGTAGTGGTGACCACTCAAAATGTAGTTTTCCTTCTTGCTTAACGTGGGGGATTGTAAGGCTCCACAGAAGAGTAGTCAACGATGGCAATTTTAACGTTGAGCTTTTTAATTCAATTTACCTTCCTTTTCAAGGGTTTTAAACCTCTTTTTGGACATTCTAAGAAAACGTTTCTTGTAATTACTTCTTGTAATTACTGTTCAGTTGAGTCAAAGTGAAAATTAATATTTCCAAAACATTGTTCAATGGAATATATCTGTCATTAGTTAAGTTTCACCAAAAAATAAAATAAAATCTTGATTTCGGCTATTTTGGTTCGCCCTTCGCTGGATGTCAGCTGCGTTCTCTATTTTATTAGATGATCTTATTGCTAGTACTTCCAAAAATCGTTTTTTTTTAAAAAACAATAAAAAGAATACTTACAACAGTTGTTAGGTCCCAATGAATTTTAGGAACATAAACATAAGACAAGTGGCTTAAATCCTTTGCACATTGTTCACCGTTTCTTCCTTCATTAATGAAATCAAGCTCTTTTGCCAACGTACCCTTAAGATCCTGAAAAATAATAAGATTTTTTAAGAATGTATACTTGCTTAATAGAGAACATATTATAGGTTTGCTTTTAATAACGGTGAGGCAAACAATTCTTTTGTGTCCAGTTTTGGTGCTCGTTTTTGAAGTTTCATTCTCGTTTCTTTCGCCAAACAGGTATTTTAAACAATGTTCAATTAACGAATACAGTCAGGTTTTTGTTTCTACCACCTACAGTTTTTGGTTTTTTAGCTATTGGTATTCAAACCACTAAAAAAAAGACATATCACACCAGAAACTTGAAGCACAGAAGAATATTTTTTGGAAGTTGTAACAGCCAAGAAACAGAGTCAATATCATACGGTAATGTCAAAATGTAAAGTAATGTAATGTAAGGTAATGTAATGTAAAGGTCAAAATAGCCAAAAACGGTTAAAACTGGTGAATACTTTCAGTGGTGCTTTTATAGAAACTTTCACATTAGCATAACTTACGGTTGCGCTGCACAACCTTACCGAATAAATTTCATGCTTAAAACAGTCGAAAGCCAGCAGACTCGAGCGCTACATAGAATTTTACGTTACGTAAGCTTATGTTACGTTAGGTAAAAAGTTAACATTGCAGCAAAACATTAAATCTTTGGAGGAGCAACTGATAAATTTTGAAATAAATTAATAAACATTTGCTAGAAATTCTTTCACACCGTCTTAACATCTCAAGCCATCTTGCTACAATGGCAATAGCATATCATCAGAGTGCGAGTCTCTATCTCTATTCTATTAACTTTTGAAAATTTTGCTTATAGTGATTGTAATGATTAAGGACGATGATCCTGATGCACATAGCGCGATGCACTTAACCACTTAGCACATAAAACTATGCAGGTGACGTGAAAGCCACTTAAAGCTAAAAACCAATCCTAAAAATAAAAATGTATTTTTTAAAAGAAACACATCACTGAATTAATTGAAATTGATTTCCCAATTCATATACATTTTCCCTCTAATTCTGAAAAACTTTCGAAATATAAACAAGAGCTAAGAGCTCATATGGCACTTGTGACTAGGCCGGAAGAGCCAAGAGCCAAACTCAAATAGTATGAGCTCTAGCAAAATTCTAAGAATCATTAGATTGATTTAAAAGGAAAATCAGAGGCTTAATTGTGGTCGGGATTTAAAATAAGAGCTCTGAGTCACGATGTCCTTCTAAATATCAAAATTCATTAAGAGCCGATCACCCACTCGTAAGTTATAAATACCTAATTATTCTAATTTTTCCTCTCCCTTCGGCCCCCCAGATGGTCGAATCGGGGAAAACGACTTTATCAAGTCAATTTGTGCAGCTCCCTGACACGCCTACCAATTTTCATCGTCCTAGCACGTCCAGAAGCACCAAACTCGCCAAAGCACTGAAAACCTCCCTTACTCTCTCAAAGATAGCGAATCCAGTACGGTTACGTCAATCACGTATCTACGAAATTTGCTTATTCTACCCACCAAGCTTCATCCCGATTCCTTCACTCTAAGCGTTTTCCAATATTTACGATTTCCCAATCCAACTCCCCCCAAAGTCAACAGGTCTGATCGGGATTTGAAATAAGAGCTCTGAGACATGAATTCCTTCTAAATATCAAATTTTATTCAGATCCGGTCACCCGTTCTCAAGTTAAAAATACCTCATTGTTCTAATTTTTCCAAATTAATACCCCCCAGCTCCTCCAAAGAGAACGGATCCGTTCCAATTATGTCAATCACATATCTAGAGCTTATGCTTATTCTTCCCTTCAAGTGTCATCCCGATCTGTCCACCCTAAGCGTTTTCCAAGATTTCTGTTCCCCCCTTTCACCCTCTATGTCCCCGAATCCAATTCAAGTCAAAAATGGAGCATCTGCGACATATGATCCTTCTATATACCAAGTTTCATTAAGATCCCGTCACCTACTCGTAAGATAAAGATACCCCAATTTTCACGTTTTCCTAGAATTCCGGTTTCCCCCACCAACTCCCCCCAATGTCACAAGATCTGGTCGGAATTTAAAATAAGAGCTTTAAAGCACAAGATCTCCTAAATATCAAATTTCATTAAGATCTGATCACCCGTTCGTAAGTTACAAATACCTCATTTTTGCCAGGGAAATATATTGGCTTGAAAATCAAGACTGCAACCACGATGTTCTGCATATACGGCATCTTCTTTTCTTTTTTCTTTTTCTTAAATAGCGGGGCAAATACGATGGAAAGACTTTTGTACTTTAAAGGACCATTTGGACTATAAACTCTGCTACGAACTAATTCCTGAAGGTTTCATTCACCTCAATAAAGCATTTTCCAATACGAAAAAAGCCCGTCATCTAGAATTTTGCCTTAAATTCAATTTATACTAGTATATTTATTCATAATTGTCATTAAAAAGGTAGCAGCATTAGCAATACTGGCCTTGATTTTTTTTTAGGAGCATGCATAGTTAAGACTCAATCAAATATTTTATAACAAAAATTCAAATAGTTTAAATAGTAGATCTAATAAATATGACATCCGAACAGCTTATTTCTTTGTTACTTCATAGTAATCTTTGCCTCAACTAGGCGTTTCATGGATGAGATCAAATAGTACCTGTATAACCCACTTAAGTCCAAACTTTGGATGCATAAACGCAATTAAGTCCAAAAGCAGTTCAACCGTCGCTATATCACCTTTGAATCTATCTTGAAGGTCGATGTACTGCACTTTTACAGCCACGTCTTCACCGGTTTTTGTTTTGGCTTTGAAAACCTAAGAAACGAAAAATAATTAAAATGCAAATAAAGCTTTTAACCCTCTGACCAACAAGACCATTACCAGACAAAGAACCCCAATAGACAAATTACTAATCCTGTTCTCTTTCTTTCCGTTCCTGCATAGTTTGAGACAAAGTGGGGGCGACAGAAATAATCCACGGGCCCTGGAGCAAGACCAACCTAAGGTATCTTCTGTAATTGTAAGTAGAGGCTAATCTATAAAACATCTATTTTTCCTCCTGAACAGTAATTGTCTCAGTGAGAAAGTTTTCCTGGGAGTCCGCCTGGGAGTTCTATCAAATAGCTCGTGGTAACGAACTGTAGGTAAGGAGTGACACGACTAAATAGTAACCGAAACTCCTAACAACGGATTTTTGATATCAATGAACGTATCAAGAGAATTAGCTTATTATACTGATACCAAATATATAGTACTCATTAGGTTTAGCGTTACCCATCAAACGTTAGGAGTCTGAGAAGATTTGCCTGATTTTCGAAAAAGAGGGGAAACAGCCCCCTAAGAGTCAAAGAATCTTAACGAGAATCACACCAGCTGATTCAGCTTATTCAGCATATAATACGCTGATTCAACATACCAGAGAACCCGGTTCCAGAGGTATCAAGCTCCTATCTGTAAAGATGTGGATTTTTTTTCTTTTTCTCAGAGGTGATCAGTAGTCCTAGAACATCGGGAAAGGGCTCATTCGAACGAAAATTTTAAGTTCTAGTGCCCTTTTTAAGTGACAAAAAAGATTGAAGGGTGACTAGCCTTTCTCCTATGTTCCTTTTGCCACCTAAAGTCGGCCGGTCAAAATTTTGAGATAGCCATTTTGCTCAGCATAGTTGAAAGGTCTAAAAACTATGCCTTTGAAGACAACATGACTCCCCACAGACCCTAGGGAAAGGTCTTTAAGTTATAAAATTTGGCCATTGTTTATGGATAGTACTTGTTATTGAAAAGCTTGCATATATTTTCGTGGTGCGAGAAGGGAATTTTTGTAAGAGGGGGGAAGTTTCAAGGGGGTGAAATTTTCAGAAAAAATTTTATGCGGGTTAAATTTGTCAGAATTCCTATACAAAATTCTTTTTGTTTGTCTTACTTTGTCTTTTCCAACTCAATTTTACGTGTGGATTACATGTTAAGGGCAATTTTCCGGAGTAATTTTTTTTCCTGGTTTGAATTGTTTAGAGGATCTCTCCGTGAGGAGGAGGAATTTTTCCTTTGAGGTGGAGCCAGATTTCCCGGCACTGTTTAAAAAATCATCAGAAATAAATTAAGAAAAAACAAGTTTCTTCAACTGAAAGCAAGGAGCAACATTAAAACTTAAAATGAACAGAAATGATTTCGTGTATGAAAGGGGTTGCCTCCTCCCTAACATCTCGCTCTTTACGCTAAAGTTTGAATTTTGTCCCAAACACAAGGGTTGCTTAATTAAAACAATAAGAAGCTTTTTTAAAGTACGAAGCTTTTTTGGCGTTTAATGTTGCTCCTTACTTTCAGTTGAAAACAACGTATTTTTTTTAAATATAATATTACAAAGAGCAAGAGCTATGAAGCTATAGCTTGAATCTAGGACGTTACTTTACTCAAGGGAGATCTTTACTTTCAAGTGTACTAAACAATTCTTTCTGCATTACCAATAAATAAAATGAACAAGTTTAAGAATAAACTTAAAAGGGTTTCGTTCGTCGAACATTACATTAGCAAACAGTTTGTTCATTAACCAGTTTGTAAAACAAATATCAGTAGCAAGTCTGATAAACAGAGATTCGTTTTAATTTTTAAAGGCATCTACAGTGTAGAAATAAAAGTTAGGTTACCGGCGGTCAACCACTGTCAGGTATTCAAAAAATAAATTTTGTTACCCAGACAAGTTCAAAAGCCTGATACAAAGGCTACTGTTCCGTCTCCCTCACACTCTTGTCAGATTGGGTTGAAGTAAGGACAATCAGCTTTGGGGGTTTATCAAAGAATTAAAGAAGGGGTTTATTAAGAATTAAAGAATTAAAGAACGGCTTAAGAATTAAGGGGGTTTATTAAAGAAGTTAGTAAAACCTTTGGACTAATATGAAACAAAAATCAAATAAATAGTGATTAAGAATATATTCTATAACACAAAATAAACAATATCAGCCTTGGGGGAGAGGCGTTTCTAAAGAGCATTGCCGCTTTCTGAGAAATTATAGCCTAACAAAGTCACTTTTTCGCATTTTCGCTTCCTCCCATCCCCACGCAGCAGTTATGTCTGCCACCCCCTCCCCTAGGTATCGTTGTACCTAGCCTACATAAAAACTCTAAAAATAAGAAATTTCGATACTAATTAGTGCATCAAAAGAATTGGCGATTTACGCTGATTTCAAATACACAATTCACTAAGTTTCAAGTGACTCATCAAAAACTACAAGCTGGAGAATATGTCAAATTTCAAAAAAGGGGGGAACACCCCAAAGAGGCATGCGATCTTAATGAGAAGTACCACATCAGATCCAGCATATCAGAAAATTGTACTGTAGAGGTTTCAAGCTCCTATTTACAAAATGTAAAATTCTGAATTTTTTGCCATACGAAAAGATCACTGATGTGTGTTCGTTTGCTTGTTTGTTTTTCTTGTTTTGTTTTTTTTCACGAATGATCGTATCAAACCAATGGTCCTATTAGAGCGGGAGAGGGTTCATACGAACGGACATTAAAAGTTATAATTTTCCTTTTTGACAGACCAAAATAAGTGAAGAGCAACTAGTCTTTCCATGCCCCTTTTTCCCCAAGCCATCTAATCGAAATTTTGAGACAAACATTGATTGAAAATAGTTGAAAAGCCCCGTAACTATGCCTCTCGGAATGACATACCCCCAGCATGCCATGAGGAAAGGGCTACAAGTTATGCAAATAGGCCATTGTCTACACATAGCATTTATTATTGGGAAATATACAGAATTTGTTGTTTTTCTAGGGTTTTTTTTTTGCAAGGGAGGGAGATTTCCTGGCATTCTGTTCTGAAAACAGTTAGAAATAAAAAAAAAAACATTTCTTTTCAACTGAAAGTAGGCAACATTAAAACTTGAACGAACAAAAATTATTCTGTATATGAGGGGGGCTTTCCCCTCTTCAACCCCTCACACTTCACGCAGAAATTTGACTTTTTATCATAATTTTTCATGAAAGACAGGTCAAACACAAGGTCAACTGAATTTGAATGAGAATTTGAATTAAGACCTTAAACTAAATAACGAGGGATCGAGGAAGGGGCAGACGGAATAATTTATGTTACTTTCAGTTAATATAACTTTCAGTTGAAAAAAGAAAACTTTTCAGCGAGAGTAAAATATAACAGGGGTATAGGTGCCATATTGATAAATACTGTAAAAATTTCCAGATAAAAGATTTCACCTGAGCTAAACTAGCCGCAGCAATAGGTTCTTCATCAAAAGATTCGAACAGTTCCTTTGGTAATGCTCCAAACTCTTCTAAAAATAATTTACTGATTTCTTCTGGCTTCCTTGTCAAACATTTGTCTTGTAAAACCTGAAAAAAAATCATTCAACAAGTAATGCATATTCCAAAGCGTAATTGTCACTGTGAGTAAAAAAAAACACAATTTAATGACAAAAGATCCCGGGCATTAAATAACTTAAGAACTTTATGTATCTTCAAGAGATTATATTTAATATGCATATTTTTCCAAGATCCCAGACTCAGGACTGAAATAGCTTGGAAAATATCCCAAGGGATGGCAGCCTTGCTCCAAAGATGAACGGAGGAGAGATGAGATGAAAACTGAGGTTGCAACTAATTAATTTGAATTCCTGAGATACAAAGGAGGCAAGTAGACCTTCAAAATTAACTCCTTAATTGTGACCAACAGGAAAATCAACAATTGTTACGACTCACTAGGGCATGGATCATGGTGGGAGTGATCCATGTGATTACCGCTTAACTGATGACCGCTTAACAGTTAAACTCGAGTAAATGCTGTCGAAACCTCCGACTCTGGCATGTTAAAAATACAAGTATAACATTGCGTTTATATACTTTGATATGTATAACATACTCTAAAAATTGTTAATACTAATACATACAGTAGTACATACTATATGTGTCACATACTATACTAATATCTAATACTAATCCATACAATAGCACATACTATAGGCTGCTTACAACATATTATTTACATTCTGCGATATGTATAACAAACAAGAATAATACATAATAAATATAATTACATATTCTAAATACATTAATAGTATATATTACACATTTTGATTTGTAAACATACTATGAACCAGCACGAAAAAAAACTCCAAAAATAAAACCTCCACCAAAAACCCGCGGAAAATACCCATCCACGGATCCTCCCCGGAAAATTCCGTCCCTACTCAAAGGACTAGAACTCTAAATTTCTGATCTAGTGAGCACACTCCGAACTTTCGGCGACCTTGAGTTAGAGGTGTGGATGAGGGAGTGACAGTCCTCTTTCTCTAAGGAATAAATTCTGCTCATTTTGGAGTTTAGTGTTATTCTTTGCTTTCATAATAACAACTTAGACCAGAAGTATTCCCAGAAATCGTAAGGGAGTAGATATCAATATCACGTTTTTGATGCGTTTTTTAAAGTTTCTTTTGTACCCCTTCCCCCCTAAAAACCTTTGCTGGAAAACACCCTTTTGCTGCCTTTTCGATCGGAAATTTTTCCACCCAGAAGGAGATTACCAGCATGCTTTTAAAAACAAACATTAACTAAAGCCTTTTTCAAATGGAAGCGCGCTAAGAAAAATTTTTCTTCCTAGATCATCTGCAAGAAATTTTCTGGTTGTAATTTTCAGCTAGAATGGGATTATCTTCTGGAATTTTTCTGGAAAGGGGGGAAGGCGTTTTTACGTTAGAACAACATTCCACGGTGGATTTTTTCTGTAGATCAAGGAAATTTTCTTGGAGGGAGGAGCCGAATTTCTTGGTGTTATTAAACACCAGTGTAATTAAAAATCGACGTTATAAAACTCCTTATCATGAGTTTCGTACTCCTTTTTCGTACTCTTTAACTACTTTGTGTATGGAGTCTGGAAGTGCGTAGATTTCATTCCAACCACTTACTCAAAAGTTTTGTTTTAGTCAGGATTTTCGAAGTCAAACGATACAGTTAGGCGCAAGATAAAAGCTTAAAATTGATTTTTTTTTTTTTTTTTTTTTTTTAACTCGTTGGATACTTTTCAAGCGGACGTAAGTTATGTTAAATAGAATATTATCTTTAGCACACTAAAACTTAAAATAATATCACCATTTCCTGTTGTTTCTTGAAAGTCATCGTTAATTTTAAATCAATAAGTTTTCATAATGGTTAATTCCAAGAGTTCTATTTTCAATTCTAATTTGTTTACCCTAAAAGAAGTGTAGGAGTTTATGCAAGGCCACATATCTAAAATAATTAGTCCAAAACTAAGATCACCCCTTTGTCATAATTTCCTACTCATGGTTCCACCTATTGAAGGTAAGCATTCTGTTTTAAAGAAGTTTTAGAATTTAAAGTGTCTTTTTTCTAAATTTTATATTTAATGTATTTTAGCAAAAAAAATTTTCAGCATAATATATATTCATATGCATATTTCAGGAGCTTATGCAAGGCCTCATATCTAAAATGCTTAGTCCAAAACTAAGATCCCTCCTTTATCAGGTTTTCATACTCATGGTTCCACCTACTGAAGATAAACATTTTAGTTTTAAAGTAATTTTAGAATTGAAAAGTGTTAAAGTGTTTTTTTATCTGTATAAGTTAGCAATAATTGTGTATTTTTTCTCGAGAATGGCTCCATATTGTTACCGGAAAATTGGTATCTTGGGATATTCTCGCATTAAAAAAATGATCTACACAGGCCAGAAGCCTAATCCGACTCCCGCTTAGTACCCCCGCAAGGATCATCTCGGACTTCAAGCCCTCGGAAAATGCCTGGAATCGAGGAAGGGCCACACTAGATGGGCTGATGTAATAATCCCCCGCCTGCTCAGTCGCAACACCAACCCAAATGAGGCCCCATTCTTAGCCCTGGACAGGGCTACTTGGAGAAGACAGACGGCGCTGTCAACCAGTTCCATCTACGCTGGCGACCCTGCTGAGCAAGAGCGTAAGTCAAGTAAGTCAAGGCTACTTCCAACTTAAGGTCCATTTGGACGTCAAGACATCAAGAAAAAGCTCAAATTGTCTGTGTTTAGAAGACAAGCGACAATGAGAATCCATTTGTAGTAGCCTGCCGCGTGCTTAGTGCTGGGACCCGGCGGCAAAGTCGCCGGGCTCCCTGTACTTTATATATATATATATATATATATATATATATATATATATATATATATATATATATATATATATATATATATATATATATATGTCATTATGAAAGACATAATACCGAACCTTTGTTTCTTTTAATTGTTCAGGTGGTGGGAAAAAAACTTCTTCATTTGCCTCGGCTTGTCTTTTGTCATTATAAAAATCATGTCACCGAACCGACTGCTTGTACTGTCACAAAGTGGCAGAACATTGCTCCTCGTTGCAGTGCTTTTTCTGCTCAGAATGGGAGCACGCTGGATGCAGATCATTGCACGCAGATCTATCCCTAGCGATTAAGCAGCTTGACAACAACTCACAATTGTTTAAGTACGAGTGTACAAGCTGCTCGAAAAGGAACGTATCAAAACTACTCCTGAGACTACGAGATTCCGTGGCAGACCAAGGTCCCACAATGGCACCAAGGACAAATAGACAAGTAAGTCAAAGCAGGGCTCTGATCCAGGAGCCGGCCATCAATATGCTAATTCTTGCAGAGAGAAAGGAAGCAACGCGATGAGAAACGTTTCAACTTTGTTGTTGCAGGGCTACCAGAAAATGATGGGTGTACGGACGCCGAAAAAGTAGTTAAGCTTTGTGAAGACCACGACCTTGGAGCTCGCTTGACCGACACCGAAATCCTGGAAACAGTTCGTATCGGTAAAGCTCCCCTTGGAGGAAAACCGAAACTACTGCTGGTCAAACTAAAACGCAACAGCCCAGATAGCCTTAAAAAGCGCCAACAAATAGTGAAGGGAGCTCCAGTACTCAGGACATCCAGCGATGATGAAATACGAAAAAACATATACATTAACCCTGATTTGACACGCATGCAGATTCAGAAACGAGCGGAATTCAGGAGAAACAAAGACGAAAGAGCAGTACAGTCTTCTGGTGGGAGCCATTGCTCCCAAACCGCGTAATGCGAATGTGAGACAATAGCCGAACAGCCAAAAGAGATAAACTTACTAATTTTTAACGCACACAGTATGGTTGGAAAGTTCGGCGAGCTTCAAGCATTCCTCTACGAAAACTCTCGATACGATGTAATCTGCATTTCTGAAACTTGGTTACATGAAAAAATACTATCGACTAGATTTGGAATACCAGAATATGAAGTTTTTAGGAAGGATAACACGGCAAAACCACAGGGAAGTGGAGTTGCGATACTTTCAAGGGAAAACTTACACATATACGAGCACAGTAGTTTCTCTAATAAGACAATAGACGCCATAACTTGTGTTATGCCAACTTCTAACGATGGTTCTCGCCTGGCAATTGTAGCCGTGTACCGGTCAACAGCAACTTATAAGAAGCCGAGAAAGGGACTGACAGCAGATTGTGAATTTTCTGCCTACCTGGAGAAGATCTGTAACAAATTTAAATCCGTAGTGATATGCGGAGACCTAAACATACCTGAAATGGATTGGAAAAATCATTCCTTCAGGATGAGAAGCCAGAACTCAAAAGGTCAACTAATACACTATCTTGACCTCACTAGCGAGTTGAACCTAGCGCAGAGTGTCCTTGAGCCCACGCGTCAAACCAACACTTTGGAAGTTGTATTCAACACGCCCATCGTAGACCTGCTCGTTACAAAAACAGTCGTTAACCCCGTTACAAGCGACCACGAAAATGCTGTCCACTGCCAAGTCCGTGCTGAACAACTCAAAATTCGTACACAGGATAATGGACCCACTTTTAAATTAAACTTCCATAAAACGGACATAACAAAACTCAAAATAATACTAGAGCATACCGATTGGGACAATCTTGTGTATAACCTACCAATCGCCGAAGCCTGGGAAGTTTCCTATGGCATACTTCACCGAGCCATCACTCAAACGACACCATTCAGGAACAACAAACACATTGGCAAAAGGATATTCCTTCCCAAGCACATAAGAAAGCTCATCAGGGACCGGAAGAAGTCATACAGGGATTACAAAGCCTCTGGAAGCATAAGTAGACTCGCCAAGCTTCAAAAACTCAGCTCAAAATGTAGAAAAGCTATCAGAAACTACAAAGCAATTCCAGAAAATAAGAACAAAAAGCGATTTCTACAACCTGTGCAAACGCAAGCTAAGTGAGCAACAGAAACTACCAACACTAATAGATCGAAGTGATGTGGTCCATAGCGCTAGCCTAGATAAGGCGAATGCTTCCGTAAAAATCGTTCTACTGTTTCCCAACTAGTAGTGATACACGACTACATCCAGTCTACCCTTGACCGTGGGATTCCAATAGATATTATCCTAATCGATCTACTTAAGGCGAAAACTCATCCACTGCCTAGAAATCTATGGAATCAAGGGACAGCTAAAAAATTGGCTCTCAGCGTACCTGAATGATAGAAAAATAGCAGTCAAGGTTGCAGACACACTATCCACATGGACAGATGCAACCAGTGGCGTCCCACAAGGTAGTGTTCTCGGCCCAGTCTTGTTCGTCATGTACATAGACATTTGCATAAATGCCATTTCCCAAACCGACTTCGGCCTGTTTGCAGACGATACAAAGCTCCTGGGAGAAGCTAGTGCATCATCACAAATCCAAAGCAACTTGGATGTCCTGACAGAGAAGCTCGAAGAATGGCAACTTTCACCAAATTTAGCAAAATGCTCTGTCGTCCATCTTGGCCGCCAAAATCCGATGTACTCATACAAAATGAAAGGTATCGACCTGACAAAATCTACCTGTGAAAAGGACCTAGGTGTAATTCTGAGCTTGGACCTCAAACCAGAAAAGCATATCGGCCTGGTTGTGCGTAAAGCGTCGAATACTCTCTGGCTACTCAGTCAATCCCTACAATACCTTGACAATCACTCAAAGATATCAGCATACACAAGCTACGTCAGGCCACAGCTTGAATACGCCACTGTCATCTGGTCGCCATATCTCAAAAAGGATATTGACAGAATAGAACGGGTCCAAAAACGCCTTGTAAAAGGACTTCAAGGATTCAGAAATCTTCCGTATGACAAAGCTCTAAGAAGGCTCACTCTCCATAAACTTGAGACAAGAAGAACGATCTTAGACTTAAAAACCCTGTTCAAGATAGTTCATGAGAATTTTGGGAAGTAAAAGACAAGCTTGTTCAAAGAATTCCCCAAAGCAACACAAGATCGCACAGTCTGCAATTGGAGCCCGTGAAGATTGCAAGATCTAGTTCTTACCATCATTCGTTCATACCCCGGGTCATCAGGATCTGGAACAAACTACCATTCCCAGTAGAAAAGATGAAATCACTAGAAGCCTTCTCCAACAGCCTAAACATAAACATACCATATCTCGAGACTTTTAACGTAGGACGACTTTAAATGGAAATCGTGCCGCAGTCGATCCACTCTTCGCCCTGCCATAACATTTTTCTTTTAAA
Organism: Artemia franciscana; assembly: GCF_032884065.1. Classification (NCBI taxonomy): domain Eukaryota; kingdom Metazoa; phylum Arthropoda; class Branchiopoda; order Anostraca; family Artemiidae; genus Artemia; species Artemia franciscana. The sequence continues at coordinate 26,788,318 of NC_088874.1, forward strand.
AAGGTGTCAGTTGTATAGAATATTTGTATTGAGAGGCGTGAGGAATAAAGTTATTTATTTATTTCTTTTAATTGTTCAGATGTCGGGAGAAAAACTTCTTTTTCTTCTAACGATTTATCTAGTCCAGGTTCTGGATTTTCAGAGGTATGGTAGGCATTGATGACCACCTTTGTTTCTTTAAATTACTCAGGTAGTGGGATAAAAACTTCATTTTTGCCTCGGCTTGTCCTTTGTCATTATGAAAGACATATCGCCGAAACTTTTTTTCTTTTAATTGTTCAAGTGGTGGAATAAAAACTTCTTTTTCTTCAAACGATTATCTAGTCCAGGTTTTCCAAGGTAGGATAGGCACTAATGACCTTATCCATGTCAACATCCAAAACCCGATCAACATTACAGTCATTTTCAATTTGCATGGTTCGTTTCAACTCGGCGTGTCTTTCGTCATTATGAAATACATATCACCAAACCTTTGTGTTTTTTAACAAAGGTATGGTAGGATTGTTGAGCTTATCCATGTCAAAATCCCAAACCCAATCATCATCGCTATCATTTTCAATTTTGACACGTTTTGAATCTTGCTGTTCGGGTTGATTTTCATTGACTCGCTCCATGTTCGGTGTCGCATGTCTTCTAACCGCGGGTGTCTTCATTCTTCATTTTCATTTTTGACTTGCTCATATGCTCGGTGTCACATGTCTTCTAACCACGCGTGTCTTTGCTCTTCATTCTTATTTTTTACACACCACCACTGTTCTTCTAACCACGTGTGTCTTTGCTCTTCATTTTCATTTTTGACACGATTTTGGATTATGTTTGCTTCAGACAATTTGGCAATTGCCTTTGCTTTAGCAGCCCATATTGGTGTTTTCGCAATTAATTTTCAAGATTGTCAATTTTCACATCTTATTACGTTTGATAGTTCAGGTGTTGGTTCCAAAGAATCATCATTTATAGTAACTGCAAATGCAAATTTTTGGTTTTTTGGACCTTCCGACAGACATTATATTATATAAATAACTGGTGCATTATAAAACTCAAAATCTTACTTATGCTATGCATGAAATCATATAAGAAAATGCCTATATGATGTCACATTCAATATCCATAAGAAACGTTTATATGATGTACTAAGCCTATTGGATAATACAGCCTACATTGTATTATGAAGTCTTTACCTTCAACGTATTCAAATACTCCTTTGGTAAGATATGGTTGAGGGACACAAGGCCTTGACCAAGCTTTATATAAAGACCACCATTCTTTAAACATCCATCTAAAATTCTCTGTGCAGCCCTCTGGTGAATTTTTTTGAGAATGCTATCATATTCTTCCGAATCCTCTTCAACAAATCGTAAGGAAATCCAATAATCTACAGAAATGGTTAGTCCAATTTTCAACGACCTAGAAACAAAATATTACCATCAAGAGTACTGATTCATGAAAATACAGGGGGAACAAAGATTTTTCAACTTGTAACCAAAGAAATGTCATTTTAAAATCTAGGATTGCATTTTTGTCTCTGTTTTTTTTTTACATTTATAATAAAATTACACAAAAAGGTAGTTTTTAAATATAGGCACCCTCAATAGGTTTTCGAATACCAATGAATGGAATAGACTAGGAAATTAAACCATCAAAAGGGTTTAATGGTTTAAAAGGGTTTTAAAAGGGTATCTTATCAATCATTCAGCCAAGGTTTTGTGAATCTTATCACATAGGCAATAGTAATTACAGAGGACAGCTCAGAAACTTAATTATGTGCACAGAAAATAAACCTTCGGAATTTAGATTAAGAACAGATTAACCTTTTAAATCAGCACTCTGAATAATATGGAAAAAATTATAAAAAGCAAATATACCTCAATCCATTACAAGGATAGAAATTCCGTGCACCGAGAGCGAAATCGTCAGATTCCTCGAAAAATAATTCCAAGTAAAAAATTATCAGAGATTTTATCGTTTCTTTTGGAAATCTTCATAGTCCAGTGAATAAAATTGTATTAACTTAATGATTTTGGCCATTAATGGCAATGAAAAATAAACAGAATAAGCTTATTTCGCCCGTAGGACAATTCACTATCAGGAAAAGTGATTGATTAGTGATAAAAATGAATTTAGTTCAGCAAAGCCTTAGAGGATCACAAAAAATCCCAACATAGGCCATTAGAAAGAGCGAAACAAATTATCATAAATGGCAGATCTTTGAAATTTCATTTTTTACAGATTAAGATAATTCTGATCTTAGGTTGCGATTTCATGTTTTATATTCAAGGTCATATCACTCTCTTTGAACCACTTAACTGACGAATAAAAATTAACAGTATTTGTTGTTATCTCTGATTCGTTAAATGTTGGGTAATCATTTTTTTTTACTTTTACTACCATTTTTTTTTCAAAGACACCTAAGAATCTACAGACATGGTTAGTCTAAGTTCAATTATCTAGAAACAAAACATTACATTTTCAAATACGGACAAATGGGTCGAACAAGAAAATTGAAGCCACCAAAATATGAAATAGATTCTGACTATCATTTAGTCACGTTTCTGCAAGTCTCAACGTATTTGCAATGCTGCTCAGGAATGTAACTATACACAAAATATAGACCCCAACTACTTAAAAGTACCAAAGACATTACAAAATTTTTACATTTTATAAAATTCAAACATTTTTACCCCCCTAAACCCTTCTTAGGTTTCTTCATACCAGAACATAATTTACACTTTACTGAAAAAAATACAAATGAATGTTCATTGTCAGTTTAATAGCCATATGCTGATTTTTATTCCTTAAAATGTTAATAATATTTGATTTATTAAAGTTACAAAGTGAAAACATTAAAAAAAAAAATTTCAGTAAGGGGCAAATTATGTTCTAGCCTTAGGGAGGCATAGGAGTTTTGAGTCCAACTCATGTTAATTTCTGCTCGTTTTGAGTTGGACTCGGTTATTTATTGTAATTTCTGTTCGTTTTGGGTTTCACTTATTGATCGATGCAGATATGTTGAAGTTTTATGTTTGGTAGATTATTTGATTCTATTTTTGCTCATTTTTGGTTTAATGGAGATATTTACTTTTTGGAAAAACTCATTTTGTGTAAAAAGTTTTTTCTAATTAATTATTAGCAAAAACGGTGGGAGCAGTGAAGATAATAAAAATAGAATAGCCAAGGCTTAGGATGTTTCTTCACAGTTAAAAAAAAAAAGTTTGGAAGAACAGGAAGATAAGTCTGCAAACCAAGATTAGAATATTAGAAGTGATGACAGTGGTCACATAGCTCTGAAGCATGAGCGCTCCGAAAAGCGGATGAAGGTTTACTAGATGTTTTTCAGAGAAATTGCCTACGGATTGTTCCAGGTACCCGGCTGACTAACCGTATTTCAAACAGTAGGCGGTACGAAAAATGTGGTTAAATCCCTCTTTCTAGGGCTATAACGAAAGAAAGGTTAAGATGGCTAATATTGTTGATTTAATGTAGCTCTTTACCTTTCTTTGAAAAACTTATTTTGTAGAAAAAGCTCTTTTTTAATAATTTCTGTTCCTTTTGTATTGACATAGTATTTTCAGGGGAAAAAAATAATTGTTTATATCTTATCAGTTTTTCTTTCAGAATTTATAGTTTGGCCTGCTATTTGTGTATTCGGGAAAATTTTTCAGCAATTTTTAACAGCATATACCCTTTTGAAAATATGGACATAAATAGTAGCGTTTAATTTAGTTTTATACCTTCTCCAGTTGACCTGGAATAAAAAGCTTTATACAACTCGCAAAAAAAAATCCATCTATGCTCTTTGACAGCTTGAACACATTTACAATCTTTCGATTCAGCTAAATTTTAAGAGCAGAAGTAGCAAAAGAAGTAGCCCCTGAAAGCTTGAACATAATACCCTTAGTCATTCTTGGTATATTGCTGAGATGTCTTATTGACAATCAGCATACGCACAGTGCTTTTGAATTTAATCTTAAGGCAACATTTAGGTTTTAAACATAATGGACAAATTACATAACTCTAGGGGGTTGAACTACGCAATAGCATTAGAGATACAGTTACAAGACCGTTCAGCCCTGCTGAACAAAATGGCTATCTTAAATTTTGAATGGAAGTGTTTGGAAAATTATGAGCAAAAGAGAAGGGCTGATTGCCCTCCAATCACTTTAGACTCTTAAAAAAAAAGTACAAAAGCTTTGAATTTCCAATGAAATTAGCTCCTTTAAAATATCAATGATATTACTAGCTACGATAGAGCAGCGCTGCCTATGATATTGTTTATATGCGCTTTTAATACTTACATGCGTATAGTTTTACGTTTAATTGGAACTCCCCCTAAACGTTTAAACTTAATGCCCTTAGCGTCATTAGTTACAGTAACCTTACAAATTGTATCAAAAGTATAAATATAGTGTCTTCTGGCTACTTCAAAATCTGTCACAACTTACCCTGAAAGGTCTAACTTAATAATGTGTAAGTCGTTTATTGTGATTTTGCTTTGCAACCCTATTGACAAACTACATAATCATAGTTCGTTTTATTTAGCTCAGTATCCGCTTAAATATTCCTTGAAAGCTTCACCTTAATACCCTTAGCTTGTGTTTTGTTGTTGTAGTTGTAGCAGCAGTAGCAGCTTTAGTAGCAATATGAACATGTCACCTTTTTTTTTAACATCCTCTTCAACACACGACAAAATTTTTACTCAATACCATCAACCAGTCCTGAAGCATTGCTGATACGTCCTCTTGACAACCTATGTGGATATAGTGTGTTTTGATTTATTTCAATACAATTACAATATTCCCCAAAATTTTCGCCTTAATACCCTTAGGTTTATTAGCAGTAGTGGTAGCACCAGTAGTAACAGAAGTAGCAGTAGGAGTAGAGTTAATAGTACTAGTCTTAGTTTTAGTAGCAGTAGTAAAAGTAGTAGTAGAAATAATTTTAGGAGTAGGAGCAATAGTATTATAATGCAAATATTGTATTTTGGTAAGTTCAACATCCCCTACAAAAAGCGTTTTAAGTTTTAATTTCACACTCAAAACTGTTCCTAAGATATTGCTGGTATACCTTTTGACAACCTGCATACGATTGGCAGGTTGTCATCCGTACAACATAAATTTTTAGAAATATTCTCCGATAATTTTACCTTCATTCCCGTAGGTATAGTTGTAATAGTAGTCACAGCAGTAGTATATCTAAACTTAATACAATTAGACATTGCTATGACAATGTCGATATGCCCTTTTGATAATCCGTATATTCATATACTTCTAGAAATTTTCATCTTAATGCTCTTAACCTTAAAAGTAGTTGCAATAGAAGTGGTAATTGAAGCAATAGTAATAGTAATTGTAGAACTGATAAATGTTGCAGTAGTAGCATTATTAGCAGTAGTGTGCAAATATTGTCTTTTGGTCAATTGAGCTTCCCCTTCAAGTATTCTCTGAGAGTTCCAACTTTATACACAAATAAATTCTTAAGATACGCTATTTTGACAATCTAAATGCTCATAACGTATTTTGTTAATTTGAATTTGCCATCAACATTCTCTCAAATTTACCTTCATAGACTTAGCCTTGATAGTACTATTATCAAAGCATTTTCAGTGGTAGTAACAGTAATTGCAGTATTAGCGTTGTAGTAGTAGTAGCAGAAGCAGTATTAATAGCGGTAGTAGCATCTGCATATTGCCTTTTGGACAGTTGAACATCGCTTTCAGGATGCCCCGGAAGTTTATCTTTGAGACGTTAAACCATTTAAAAAATATTGTTGATGTGCGCTTTTGATACCCTTTTGACACACTTCTCACCTTAACATTGGTGGAATTAACTGGTAACGAATAGCAGTAGTAGTGTTAGTTACAGTAGCAGTGGTATTAGTGTTAGTAGTGAATGCATATATTACCTTCTTGTCAATTTATCTTCCCCTTTAAGTATTCTCCAAAAGTTTCGACTTGATACCCAAATCAATTCTAGAGATACGCCCTTTTGACAATCTGCAACCGCACAGTGTGTTTTGATTTAGTTACAATTCCCCTACAGCATTCTGTCAAACTTTCACCTTCATACTTGTAGCCTTAATTGTACTATTATCATAGTAGTAGTAGTAGGAACAGTAGGAGCAGTAACTGTGCATTATTTTTAGTAGTGACAGAAGTAGTAGCAGTATTAATAGCAGTAGTAACAGTAACGCTTTGCCTTTTCGTCAACTGAATATTCCACTCATAATGTCCCTGAAGTTTCCTCTGGATAGGATAAGCCGTTCCAAAAATATTGCTGATACGCCCTTATCAGCAATCAGTATACACAGAGTATGTTTTGATTTTTGTTGAACTTTACCAACAACATTTCCTCAGATATTATTTTTTTTTCAATATCCTCGACCTTAGAAGTATTCGCTGCAGAAGTAGTAGTTTCGGTGATAGTAGTGGTAGTAGTAATAGTACTTGTGGTAGCAGTAGAAGCAGCAGTAGTTGTAGGAGTAGTAGCTTGCAAATATTACCTATTTGGTCAATTGATCATCTCCCTTATCATTTCCTGAAGATTCAAATTAATATACTCAGTTATTCCTGAGTTACACCCTTTTGACAACCTATATACACATAGCATGTTTTGATTTAGTTCAACACTCTCCTCAAGATTCCTTGAAAGACTCATCTTAATGCCCATCGTATTTTCGGACAGTAGAAGTCAAACATACACCTTTTCTCAATAGCCTATAGCCTACTATGTGTAAACAATTAACAAACTGCATAACTTGAAGCCTTAGCCCTGAGGCTTCGGGGGAGGGGGGAGTTAGACATCCCCAAACGCATAATTGCTGAACTGTTCAACAATGCTGAAAAAAATATGTCTCAAAACTTTGTTTGGATTTTTCTATTGGGAAATAATGGGCGTGGGGGGGGTCTCTCAAATCACTTTGACTTTTAAAAAGGGTACTATAACTTCCAATTTAAAATCAAATAAAACTCGTCTAATTTTAATACGACCATCTATTCCATAAAAGCCTTATATGCCCACAGGGGATTAATTAAAGCCCTTACCCTAAGGCTCTGGTGTATTGTGTCAAACCTGGGAGCATTGTTATACGTTCTTTGGCCTATTTTAAACCAAACTGCCATCACACAATTTCAATCAGATGCGTTTGGTGAAAAGAGGGGCAGTCTAGGGAGGGGGCTAGTTGACCTCCATTGCTTTTGACTTTTTGAACAAAAGGACTGCCTTAAAATTTCTATTGGATGCATCTCGGGAAAACACGCCGTGTGTGTGCAGGGGAGGTTAGCTGTGCTCTGATCACTTTGACTCCTAAAAGGGCACTAGAACTTCCGATTACTAATCCAATGAGCCCCCTCCAAAACATATACGACCACCCTTTCTAAAAGAATCCTATATGGCCCCAGGGCATAAGTAACAACATAATTTCCAACCACGATGAACAAAATTGCCATCACAAAATTTTGATTGTAGGTGTTAAGGGAAATGATGAGCGGGGAGGGGAGGGGGCTGGTTGCTCTCAAATCACTTTTACTCTTAAAAGGGCACTATAACTTCCAATTTCAAATCAAAAGAGCCCCGTCTGAAGTTTATACGGCCGACCATTCCATAAAACCTTATATGCCCTCGCGACATAGCTTACAGCCCTATCACCAGGGCACTAGGGGTTGTATCAACCCTAGAGGCATTATTATATGTTCTTTTGACTATTTTGAACAAAATCACCATCTAATTTCAATGAGATATGTTTGGTGAAAAGAAGTGTTGTCGGGGGGTGGGGCTCTTAAAAGGAACTAGAACTTCCAATTTTCAACAAATCAGCCTCTTCTGAAGTTAGTCACCCATTCTTTCCATACAGACCTTAAAAGCCCCCGCAGCATAACTTACGACCATTGCCCCCAGGCTCTGGTGGTTTGTATCAACCCCAAAGCCTTATTATATGATCTTTGGACTATTTTGAATAAAATGACTCTCAACATTTCTATTGGATGTATTTCGGGAAAATACGACGTGTAGGGGGGGGGGGATAGCTGCCCTATGATCATTTTGACTCTTAAAAAGGGCACTAGAAATTCTAATTATCAATCCAATGTGTCCCCTCCGCAACATATACGACCACGCTTTCTATAAAAACCTTATATGCCCCCATAGCATAGCTTACAACCCTTGCTATGAGAGCTGTGGGGGCGGGAATGTCTTCTTCAAAGACATAATTTCCGGACGCTTCAACTACAATGATAAAAATTGCTATCTCCACATTTTGACTGGATGTCTTTGGGGAAATGATGGACGTGAGGGGGGTCAGTTGCCCTCCCATCACTTTCGACTATTAAAAAGGGCAGTATTCCTCTCAACTTCCAATCCAATGAGCCCTTTTTGAAGTTTCTATGATAACGCTTTCGAAAAAAGACTTTAAATGCCCTCAGAGCAGGTAGTAGGTACCACTAAGCCAACAGCTGCAGGCAACATTTTCTATTTTTCTGCACGTACTAATACTTTTCGAAAAATGAATGTTTAGGTCCAAACTAAGATCGGCCAGAGTCCGCCATGAGATAAGGTGGCTCGGTCTTTTTCCAACTAACCAATAACTGCAGATACAACTAAGCCAACTGCTGCAGGTACAACCAAGCCAACAGTTGCAGGTACAACTAAGCGAACAGCTGTCGATACAACTGAGCCAACAGGTGTAGATACAACTAAGCCAACAGCTGCAGGTACCATTTTTCTATGAAGAAGTTTGATAGCAGCAGGTACAATTAAGCTCACAGCTGAAGATAATTAAGGTAACTGCTTGGTAAAACTAGGTAAAACTAAGCCAATAGCTGTGGGTACATCTATTCCAACAGCTGGAGGTACAACTAAGCAAATAGCTGCAGGTAAAACTAAGCTAACAGCTGCAGGCACTACTAAGCGAACAGCTGCAGGTACAATTAAGCTCACAGCTACAGGTACAACTAAGTCAATAGTTGCATGTATGAGTAAGCCAAAATTCCAGATACAACTAAGCCAACAGCTGCAGGTACGACAAGCCAAAAGCTGCAGACACAACCAAAGCAACAGCTACAGAGACAACTAAACAAGCAGCTATAAATACAATTAAGTCAAACAGCTATAAACAATTAGGCCAACAGCTGGAGGTAAAGATCCAACAGCTGCAGGTACTTCTAAGCCAACTGCTGCAGGTAGAGCTAAGCCAACAGCTGGAGGTAGAACTAAACCAACAACTGCAGATACAACTAGGCCAGCTTCTGCAGGTACAACCAAGCCAACAGCTGTAGGTACAACTAAGCGAACAGCTGCAGATACAACTGAGCCAACAGGTTTGGATACAACTAAGCCAACAGCAGCAAGTACTATTTTTCTATGAAGAAGTTTGATACTTTGCAAAAAATGAATGTTTAGGTCCGAACTAAGATCGATTAGGGTTGGCCATGAGATAAGGCTGCCATGGTCTTTTTCCACTGCTTTTTACTGATTGATGAGTGATTTTTTGATCGCCTAAAATTCAACCGTTGTGGTTTTCGTTTCACTTCGTACTTCATTTTGGCCTCTTTTGTCTCCACATTAACGCATGGTAAAACAACTCTAGTACACTGCAAACGTGGTGAAACCACTTTAATACGTTTGCTAAAAGGTTCATAATCCTCCTCTTTTCGAGAACGTTTTGATGTGATGGCTTACCTGAAATGTTTTTACCTGAAATGTCTGATTGACATCGTTTGGTACGCTCACAGAGTTTAAATTAGCTGAGTTAGGTTGGTGAGGTCCACTTCCATTACTCTCTATTATTTGCTGAACCGTTTAAAACCCAACAGTTTTGGCTTTCTATCCACTTTGCATTTGATCCTGTCCTCTTTTGTCTCCCCGTAGACACGTGGCAAAGTAGTACTAGTATATTGCAAACATGGCGAAACCCCTTTAATACATTTTTTAAAAGGCGCTTCATAATCCTCCTCTTTTTGAGCATGTTTTGATGTGATAGCCGTAGTTTTTGCCAGATTTGTCTGATGTGTACAGTTTGATAAGCTCACAGGATTCAAATTAGCTGAGTTAGATCGTTCAATTCCATTTCCACTACTCTTTATTAATTGCTGAGTGGTTTTTGACTTCGTACTTGATTTTTGCCCTTTTTTTCTCTCCGTTAACTTGGGACAAAACACCACTAGTGCACTGCAAATGTGGTGACACCATTTTAATACGTTTGCTAAGAAATTTTTCATAATCCTCTTCTTTTCAAGAACGTTTTAATGCCATGGCCGTAGTTTTTGCCAGAGCTGCCTGATGTAAATAGTTTGGTAAGCTCACCAAATTTAAATCAGCTGAGTTAGGTCGGTCAGGTCCATTTCCACTGCTCTTAATTAATTTTTGAGCGATTTTTGACCGCCTAAAACTCAACCGTTTTGGTTTTCGTTTCACTTCGTACTTGATTCTGGCCTCTCTTGTATCCCCATTAACGCAAAGCCAAGCAGCACTAGAACGCTGCAAACGTGGCGACACCATTTTAATACGTTTGCTAAAAGGTTTTTCATAATCCTCCTCTTTTCGAGAACGTTTTGATGTGATGGCCATAGTTTTTGCTAAAAATGTCTGATGTGTATAGTTTGATAAGCTAACAGTGTTTAAATTAGTTGAGTTGGGCTGATCAGGTCCACTTCCATTGCTCTTTATTAGAATTTTGATTCCACAAGTGCATTGTTCGGCTTTGCTGGAAGATCCGAAGCACCTCGTTAATCTATCTGAAATATCTTCGTCAGCTGTTATTACTGGACTAAAGTCTTTAAGGAAAATAAGCCCAGGATATCCGGCTCTTAAGGCCATTTCTTCTATTAATTGTTGTTCAAGAGCTTCAAATCGAGAGTTTTGATCTGAAAAACTAATAGCTTCCATAGTTAGATACGTTGAACTATGCTGATTCTTTATATAATATACAGTGACATGTAGCATCTATTTATGTCCTAAATAACGTCATAAAATACTGAAGTCATCATAATATAGTATTTACTTTTTATGGTTGTAACCTATGATTATGATGTCATTCACCATCTTATATATGCAAATGAGTTTTTTTTAAATATTGATTTTATTAAACAAAAAAAATACATTACAAAACGCAGCGCATTAGGCAAATTTCTATAAAATGAAGTATTGAACAGCTCTCTACGATGTTGGAGTGCCCTGCTAGTTCCGAACAAATTCCACAAAGACAAAGAGCACAAATTTCCAGTAAATATGAAGCAACTTCTTCCGGGTCCCAACCGATGAGACAGTCATGTAAAGAATAAATGTCGGTGCCAGCCAGGGATATGAAGATGGGTATGGAACTGTAGGGTAAAGCTTCAAGAGGAATGGGTAATACCTGGTTATGGGAGAGAGTATCTCCCACAAACCATAGTTGGGTAATGCTGAGCCTTGGTAAGGTAATCACAACTTACCATGTAAGGCTACAATCAGCTGTTGGTTGAAACGACTGACTATCATCTTTGACCTCCAGAAGGGGTTCCTCCCACCATCTTCTAAGGGCAAGCGTCTATGAAAGTCAATACAAAAGACCTCGAACCCCCTCCCAGGCTAACTCGATCCAGCCACATCTTTAATACTACAAATACCACCCGACTTCTCCAATACCCGGTGCGCTTCTTTCCACTCTCTCTCCCAATTGTCTTCATTCTCCATTAAGAGAGTAAATATTTATTCTTCCCCCTTCAACTAGCAATTTCCAGCTGACAAAAAAAAACACGTAAAATATTACTGTCCGTCACCTCAGACTGAATTTTCAACTATTGTGTCTTTTCTGAATTTCATTTCTGGCTCTTGCTTTTACTTAGTTTCATTCTGCCCTGACGAGTGTTGTCTTCTGCCACACAAACCTTTGTGTAAAAATTTTGGTCATGGCTTTTGTTTCATGAACTGCTGTCCTAACGTGCATATCACTTTCCACAGAAGGAAAAAGCTACGTTCCAAGACTGAATTGCGAAGTCGAAAAAACGGGGAGCGAAAAAATGCACCTCCGTTGTTGCAAGGCTGCCAAAGACAGCTATATCCAATCCCACTTAAGAGGTTGAATCTCATGCGGCTTGCCTTAAATCAGCCGATACACATCCCTCCTCCATCATACCAGCCTTTCCTCTTGAAACCTTGGAGAAACTGGCGAGAACCAGCATTAGCCAGCATTCCGCCAATCCGTCTGGCACAAAAAACCAATGGGTTTGGAATTTCAAAAAAATCAAAGATTCACCCACCCTTCAAATCATGTCTTCGACTTTCCCAACTAGGAACCGACTCATTGTGAAGACAAGCAAATTCGAGATCGCAGTATAAAGTCCTTAATTCATCCGTATTCTTTTTCAAAAAATACTAGTGCCAAATGTCTGGTCATTTATGATTAAAATGGAAGAGGTTGAACTATGCTTGAAAAATGAACTTGTTAATATTGCTTGTATCTGTGAATCGTGGTTTGCCACTGAAGAGTATTTGCATTTGATGGATCTGATATCTATTTCAAACCAAGAATGACATACAATGACATTACATTAACATATGGTGGTGGTATTTGTTGATCACCTATAAAAAACAGAGCTCTCAATTACAGCAACATCTATATATATAAAAATAAGTCGTTTGTCAGGGAAACAACTACAATGGCGCGTAACGACTTATGCGCGCGGGGGGGGGGGGGGGGCTTGGGGGGTGGGGCGCGATATATATATATATATATATATATATATATATATATATATATATATATATATATATATATATATATATATATATATATATATATATATATATATATATATAAATATATATACTAGCTGTTATGATATATATACTGGTGCGCGACGCGCCACCCCAACACCTAGTTGGTGGGGGCGCTTCGCGCCCCCCCCAAGCCCCCTCGCGCGCGTAAGTCGTTACGCGCCATAATAGTTACGCGCCATTGTAGTTGTGTCCCTATGTCCCACCTGTGAATATAGATATATATATATATATATATATATATATATATATATATATATGGTTTTAACTACGTAAAACTTGCGAATATACAACATTCTTTGCTGTCCCATTGTCTTTGCATATAAATAGATTGTCAGGTTTACCGACTCTTGAACATGCAACATATAATGGTCCATGGGAAAACAATCTGTATTCAGATCTATACCTCATGATTCTAATGATTGCCCTTGAGCTTTGTTGATGGTGATTGCTAATCGACCATTCCCTGTCCCGGTGTCCCGGTCGTCATTTACATCCCCCTGTTTCCCCCGGTGTCCCCGTTGTAGTTGTGTCCCTGTGTCCCGGTCGTCATTTGTATCCCGGTGTCCCGGTCTGTATATACATTCGTTTTTTAGTTTTGTTTTTCTCCTTTATTTTTTTCCTTTTTTTTTCTTTTTTAGCTTATTTAGATTTTTAGATTTTTTAGTTTTTTTATTAGTTTTTAGTTTTTTTTTCTTTTTAGTTTTTTTGTCCCGGTCGTCATTTATATCCCCCTGTTTCCCCCGGTGTCCCCGTTGTAGTTGTGTCCCGGTCGTCATTTATATTCCCTGTGTCCCGGTCGTCATTTGTATCCCGGTGTACCGGTCTGTATATACATTCGTTTTTTAGTTTTGTTTTTCTCCTTTATTTTTTTCCTTTTTTTTTCTTTTTTAGCTTATTTAGATTTTTAGATTTTTTAGTTTTTTTATTAGTTTTTAGTTTTTTTTTCTTTTTAGTTTTTTTGTCCCGGTCGTCATTTATATCCCCCTGTTTCCCCCGGTGTCCCCGTTGTAGTTGTGTCCCTGTGTCCCGGTCGTCATTTATATTCCCTGTGTCCCGGTCGTCATTTGTATCCCGGTGTCCCGGTCTGTATATACATTCGTTTTTTAGTTTTGTTTTTCTCCTTTATTTTTTTCCTTTTTTTTTCTTTTTTAGTTTATTTAGATTTTTAGATTTTTTAGTTTTTTTATTAGTTTTTAGTTTTTTTTTCTTTTTAGTTTTTTTGTAGTTTTTACCTTCTTTTTAGTTTTGTTAGTTTTTTTTTACTTATGTCCTGGTCGTCATTTATACTCCCTGTGTCCCGGTTCTTTGTTGATTGCTAATCGAACATTCCTTTTGTCCTGGTCGCTTTCTCTTTGAGTGTCGTCATTTATTTTTTTCTTTTTTAGTTCTTTTAGTTTTTACCCTTTTTTATTTTTTTTTAGTTTTTTAGATGAAAATTTTTTTTAGTTTTTTCCTTTTTTTCTTTTTAGTTTTTTATTGGTTTTTACCTTTATTTTAGCTTATTTTTCAGTTTTTTCCTTATTTTTAGTTTTTTTTTATTTTTTATTTTTTTAGTTTTTTACCTTTTTTTAGTTTTTTTAGTTTTTTTAGTTTTTTAGCTTTTTTACTTTTTTATTAGTTTTTAGTTTTTTTTTGTAGTTTTTGCCTTTTTTTAGTTTTTTCAGTTTTTTATTAGTTTTTTATTGGTTTTTACCTTTATTTTAGCTTATTTTTCAGTTTTTTCCTTTTTTTTAGTTTTTTTTAGTTTTTAGTTTTTTTAGTTTTTTACCTTTTTTTAGTTTTTTTAGTTTTTTTAGTTTTTTTAGTTTTTTTTAGTTTTTTAGCTTTTTTATTTTTTTTATTAGTTTTTAGTTTTTTTTGTAGTTTTTGCCTTTTTTTAGTTTTTTTAGTTTTTTAGCTTTTTTATTAGTTTTTAGTTTTTTTTTAGTTTTTGCCTTTTTTTAGTTTTTTTCTTTTTAGTTTTTTTGTAGTTTTTACCTTCTTTTTAGTTTTGTTAGTTTTTTTTTTTACTTATGTCCTGGTCGTCATTTATACTCCCTGTGTCCCGGTGCTTTGTTGATTGCTAATCGAACATTCCTTTTGTCCTGGTCGCTTTCTCTTTGAGTGTCGTCATTTATTTTATTCTTTTTTAGTTCTTTTAGTTTTTACCTTTTTTAGTTTTTTTTAGTTTTTTAGATGAAAATTTTTTTTAGTTTTTTCCTTTTTTTCTTTTTAGTTTTTTATTGGTTTTTACCTTTATTTTAGCTTATTTTTCAGTTTTTTCCTTTTTTTTAGTTTTTATTTTTTTTAGTTTTTTACCTTTTTTTAGTTTTTTTAGTTTTTTAGCTTTTTTACTTTTTTTATTAGTTTTTAGTTTTTTTTGTAGTTTGTGCCTTTTTTTAGTTTTTTCAGTTTTTTTTTTAGTTTTTTATTGTTTTTTACCTTTGTTTTAGCTTATTTTTCAGTTTTTTCCTTTTTTTAGTTTTTTTTTAGTTTTTAGTTTTTTTAGTTTTTTACCTTTTTTTAGTTTTTTTAGTTTTTTTAGTTTTTTAGCTTTTTTATTTTTTTTATTAGTTTT
Source organism: Artemia franciscana (assembly GCF_032884065.1). Classification (NCBI taxonomy): domain Eukaryota; kingdom Metazoa; phylum Arthropoda; class Branchiopoda; order Anostraca; family Artemiidae; genus Artemia; species Artemia franciscana. The sequence continues at coordinate 26,803,621 of NC_088874.1, forward strand.
TAGTTTTTTTTGTAGTTTTTGCCTTTTTTTAGTTTTTTTAGTTTTTTAGCTTTTTTATTAGTTTTTAGTTTTTTTTGTAGTTTTTGCCTTTTTTTTAGTTTTTTTAGTTTTTTAGCTTTTTTATTTTTTTTATTAGTTTTTAGTTTTTTTTTGTAGTTTTTGCCTTTTTTTAGTTTTTTCAGTTTTGACGTCACCTGATCCAGTTTTTTCAGGTGACGTCACCTGATCCACACATCCACAGACAGACAACTTATTTTTATATATATATATTTATATATATATAGATAGATGATATATATATATATATATATATATATATATATATATATATATATATATATATATATATATATATATATATATATATATATTCACAGGTGGGACACAGGAACACAACTACAATGGCGCGTAACACTACAGACCGGGACACCGGGACACAGGGAATATAAATGACGACCGGGACGCTCAAAGAGAAATTACAGACTGGGACACCGGGACACAAATGACGACGCGAAGAATGTTGTATATTCCCAAGTTTTATGTAGTTAAAAACATATATTTATCTATTAATATTCACAGGTGGGACACAGGTACACAACTACAATGGTGCGTAACTAATATGGCGCGTAACGACTTACGCGCGCGGGGGGGAGGCTTGGGGGGCGCGAAGCGCCCCTACCAACTAGGTGTTTGGGTGGCGCGAGGCGCCACCCCAACAGCTAGTACCAAATAAAGACGGTTTTGAAGTCTTATAGTTGTAGTAAAGGCCTAAGAGGCTACCTAAGGAAGTGGCATCACTGGTAATATGTAATGTTTACTATCTGTCCCATGGTCCTTCTCGTAAAGACTTGGTGAATTACTTACAGAATTTCACTGACAATGTACGATCCTTGTATCCTAACTCCGGTATCATAATGTGTGGCGACTTTAACGACTTAGATCCCAAATGGCTAAGCAGTTCTCTGTCACTTGAGCAGGTTCTCAATGTGCCAACAAGAGGTAACCACAGTACAGATCTCATTTTTACGAACTGTTCTGAATATTAAAATATCCTAGTTACATTACCCCCATTAGGTATGAGAGACAACCTGTGTGTTCCCTGGGTATCGAATGATTTCATCCCAAATAGACAAAAAAATATTATGGTTTACAGGCTTTACACATCTGACCAAGTTAACCTATATAAGAAATGACCCAGACGTCGTGACTGGCGTAATATCCTCTCTTTGTCTGATATTGACAAAATGCTACTCCAATCCCAAAATTTAAGGCCCCTAAGGGTACTACTGATGTAAGGCTGATTAAAAAAAAAATACTGGGTCTTTTGAAAGTGTTTAAAAGTTTTATTTTATTGTTTATTTGAGGGATTCTCAACAATTTAGATATAGACCCAGGCATAGTACTGTTCCTTATTTGGTTGTATTGTTAGATACCATCCTTAAACATTTAGAAAAATGGGGCTTGTGTTGATGCATTACTTGCTGACATTGTTAAGGCTTTTGATAGTCTTAATCATAATGTAGTGGCGGAAGAAGCTATGGTCATGGGTGCCCTGGAACATCGGTCACATATACCAAAATATGTAGAACTTTTTGTGAAATTTATCATTGTCTATTAAAAGGATTTATCCCTATTTGAACTTTTTATTTATTCCTTGTTAAAGCTATGTCAAAGAGCGGAAATTTAGTATATTCCTTTAACATAAGACCAGGGTCAAATAGAACTAGCATTTGAAACCTGATTGGACTTTTCGTGTGTTATTTTGAACCAACCATTGCTGGATTACTGGAGCATGCAGCAATCCAGTATGGAGCATGGAGCATGGAGGATGGAGTGTCAAATTGACGTTTCAGTTGCTGGTTCTTTTTTTACAGGGACAAGGAGCAAGCATTTTGCCAAAGCTTAATTTAGTTCTTTCATGACCATTAACACACAACTTTAGCTTAGGACCTGGCTGACGGACAAGGAGACACCAGGGACAAATGGCCCCATGTAAAAATTATACACTGCTTTCTAAAATCCGAGAACACATTTATAAATTCAACCTGGGGTTCAAACTTTTTGTAATAAGCGAGGAGATTAGACACTCACCAATTACCAACAATCCGAAGTCAGCAAAATAAGAAAAAAAAAAAAGGTTGCTTGTCCGACATAAGGAGTACTAGATAACTCGAAATAGGATGGATCTATTTTTCTTTACATTTCGACAGTCAAATAATGTAGGTACAAAGTATACTGCAGCTTTTTAGTCAATGAAAATGAGCTTGAAATCTACATAAAAAATAAGCGGACTTTATAATAAACTTTGCTGTTAGTTCAGTTTATAATCAGATGGTTTCTGTTTTTTAGAATCCAAATATATGCTTAGTCACTTGTACAACTATAATAACATGTCCATTCACCATTCTTCTTTGAAATTGCTATTTCACTGAGCTTATAAAACCTAGACCTAAAATTACCTCAAAAACCTTCCAATGCCTTCTATAGTAAGCCTTATCCGTCTTTTCTTTGGGTCATCAGCAACTAAATACATAGCAATAGGAATGGAAGCTATAACTCCACTAGCGATTCCAAAGGCTCTCAGCTTTGACTTCTTCTTTGCTGCATGTTTGACCTGAGTTGACAGTAACTGTCTATTTGCACACTGTAGCCATTGGGACCTAATGAAAAATAACTAGACTATAGATGAAATTATTTTCATTCACAATAAAAGCTCAAAGCTAACATGACAATGTCAATACTGAAAAAATTGAATTAAAAAAGGCAAGAAGCTAAAGAAACAGCCAAAATAGAAGCTAAAAAAGAAGCTAAAAATCAAAAATAGCAACTACTATTCCAAGGCCAACACAGTTTATGGAACATAAAAATATGTATTATTTACATTATATATGTATTATTTACATATAATGGAACATAAAAAAGCAACAAATTGATAATTAACATAACAAATAGATTGCTGCACAAAAAAACTGTGAATTCTTTCTGTTGTTGAAGAGAAATTCTCTTCAAATAAAGTCAACTGGTATTCTTCTAATAAGTGTATTCAGTTGTCAAGCTGTCTTGGAAGGGAGGAAGAATGTGACAGCAATAGTTGGAATATCAGTATTTCAGTCCTAAGTTCCTTGTAAGTTTACATTGTCTTATCCCCAAGAAATTTAGGAGATGCTGATTTAGACCATCTTCATAAGTAGAAAGAAAAGAACCAAGATGAATTTTTTTTTAGCCCTTTTTTCCATTTTAGACGTCTGATCTTTTTGTTTGGTAAAAAAAAAAAACCTAAGTTACATCATTATGTCAATCTGCTGATATATGTGATTAAATCAATTTTTTCTAAAGTGTCCCTCAAAATCTTGTGAAAGAAAATCATTTTTTAATACCTATACAAAAAAGAATTTATAGTTGCATAAACAGGGAGATTTTATTTATTAACGTACTGTTGCTGGTCAGAGAGAGACACTTAGCTGAAATCCACAATAGAGGTAAATCAAATGTTCACCCAAAGAAGACATTTGCTTCCAGCTAAAGATGAGAATTCCAGTTGCCAAAGTGAAATCCGACTTCTGTCAGAACCTACCTTTCATTCTCATTTGTTTTATGCGTTTTACATATAACCAGAATTATACTTTACTTGACATTTTCAAAGGAAGAAGTTAATCTTGTTAGATAACACTTCCACAGATTTTCAAAAACAGCTGTCTGAGTTGAATCATAAAATTTTAAATATCAAACTGTGGACTGTCTGAAAAGTGATTGTTTACCCTATTAGATGAGAAGGAGCAGTAGACATAGAGTGGTAACATAGGGTAATAATTTATTAGGATCTTTAGGGATGACATATCTGAGGGTGAAATTTTCAAACAGTTTAAGCATTTTTTGTGAATATGAGCGACAAAGCTCGAAATTTTTAATAGTGGATAGTAATGCAATATCAAATGTGCATTGGACATTTATTTGGGGTATCTTCACATCCTGCAGATGCAAAGAAAATGAAAGCCAGCTTAGTACTGCACCCTGGGGCAGAGCGTTGAGCATGGGAGTTTATGAGGATGTGACAAATAAATTAGAGCAATAAAATTTGATTGTATGTTTTTTTTTATGGAATTTATTTTGCTTTGCATAGAACCCAGATTACAAAACTAGGCAGGAAGTAAATTGGGGAATAAAAACATTATAATATGCTCATTCTCGATTGAGAAAGGCAGTAGTTAGAATTTTGTTATTTCAGAAAGAGGTGTCTCAGGCAGTTGAACAAGCATGTTGAGGAGCAATTTTTTTGGAAACAAATCCTAATTTTTGGGATAAAATTACTGATTTCAACAATTGAAAAAAGATGGTTAAAAATAATCTTTTCAACCTTTGACAGGACGCATCCTGATGAGTCAGTAAAACATTGGGTCGTCTCTGGGCTTACCTTCCCTGAGGATTAAAGGTAGCACAAAAGTTATCCATCTTTCTCAATAATTTCCCCTCAGCATTACTAAGACTAGAAAAGTTCTTTGGCAAAGCTTAGCCAGAGTCGACCCAGCTCTAAAATGGGTACCTGGAAAAATCTGGGGAAGGTAAACAGGAAGGGTGTGCGAAAGCACGGGATGGCTGGCCCCCAGCCCCCCATTGCACTTCCTGGCTGAAGGGTCAAGAAACGGAGATCAGCACCGCCGGTACGGACTGTAAAGTCTAATGCCATAACCTTTACCCTTTTTTTTTTTTTTTTTTTTTTTTTTTTTTTTTTTTTTTTTTTTTTTTTTTTTTTTTTTTTTTTTTTTTAACAGACCCATACAGCCCCAAAACTTTAAATAGTAGAAAAATAGATTCTTACAGTGGCCATGGAAGGTGATGGGTCTGTTGGTGGTAATGTTGTAATGTACTTATGTCACTACCTAATTTAACAAATTATTTGTAGGAACATATCTAAAATTTTATCTGGTAAAAAAAAGAATTGATTAAAAGGTGATAATCGCTTCTAGGATGCCCTGATCCATATGCTAATGAATAAGAATATTTATTAAAGTCTTTAATTGGAAAATTTATTTAAATCATGATATATATATATATATATATATATATATATATATATATATATATATTAGTATAAGTTCATTTGGCAAATCCTAAACTTCAGATAAAAGAGGCACTGTGCTATTTAATTTATTTTGTTACACTCAACAAAAATCAAAGCTACAATACCTTAAATACAAAGTAGATAGCTTATTGAGAGCCATTATCTAACAGTCAGGACAGACACCAATTTGTATCTTCAGGACATTAATACAGGAAGACTGGAAAAAGATAGTATCAATCATTTCAAAAGGGATAAATTTAAAAGAAAGTAAAACCAATAGCCATAAAAGAAATCTTATGGCCGGTTTTCCAGATGAACAACCAGAACTACAAACAAATAGCCCTTAGTCTTCCACATCCCATTTATGTTGATACTTGAAGTATTTCTCTTCAAGATTTGTTTATCATAGTTATAAATTCTTTTTGTTGGAATTGGTAACAAGTAAGGAGAAGATAATGTTATTTTTACTAATAGCTTTTAATTTTAGATTGTGATGAGGAATTACAAATAGAGTAATTTGGAAAGGATAATCAAGATATGTATAAGTGAAATTGAATTACAATTAGTTGTTAAATAAGCAATATAAAACAGATAAGAGAAAGAGAGAGTGAAACGAAAATTATTTAAAACCCACTAACCCATCAAGATGTCGACAGTTTGTATATATATATTTATGTTAGTCATATATATATATATATACTAGCTGTTGGGGTGGCGCGAAGCGCCACCCCAACACCTAGTTGGTGGGAGCGCTTCGCCCCCCCCCAAGCCCCCCCCGCGCGCGTAAGTCGTTACGCGCCATTGTAGTTGTGTCCCTATGTCCCACCTGTGAATATATATATATATATATATATATATATATATATATATATATATATATATATATATATATATATATATATATATATATATATATATATATATATATATATATATATATATATATATATATATATATATATATGTTTTTAACTACGTAAAACTTGCGAATATACAACTTTCTTTGCTGTCCCATTGTCTGTGCATATAAATAGATTGTCAGGTTTACCGACTCTTGAACATGCAACATATAATGGTCCATGGGAAAACAATCCGTATTCAGATCTATACCTCATGATTGCCCTTGAGCTTTGTTGATGGTGATTGCTAATCGACCATTCCCTGTGTCGCCGTCGTCATTTATATATCCCCCTGTGCCCCCTGGCGTCCCCGTTGTGGTTGTGTCCCTGTCGCCATTTATATTCCCTGTGTCCCGGTCGTCATTTGTGTCCCAGTGTCCCAGTTATATTCCTTGTGTCCCGGTGTCCCGGTCGTCATTTGTGTCCCGGTGTCCCGGTCTGTATATATTTTCGTTTTTGAATTGGTCTTTTTGTTAGTTTTTAGTTTTTTACCTTTTTTTTAGTTTTTTTAGTTATACCTCATGATTCTAAATGATTGCCCTTGAGCTTTGTTGATGGTGATTGCTAATCGAACATTCCCTGTGTCCCCGTCGCCATTTATATATCCCCTTGTGCCCCCCGGCGTCCCCGTTGTAGTTGTGTCCCTGTGTCCCGGTCGTCATTTATATTCCCTGTGTCCCGGTGTCCCAGTTATATTCCTTGTGTCCCGGTCGTCACTTGTGTCCCGGTCTGTATATACATTCGTTTTTGAATTGGTCTTTTTTTTAGTTTTTAGTTTTTTACCTTTTTTTTAGTTTTTTTAGCTATACCTCATGATTCTAATGATTGCCCTTGAGCTTTGTTGATGGTGATTGCTAATCGAACATTCCCTGTGTCCCCGTCGTCATTTATATATCCCCCCGTGCCCCCCCCCGGCGTCCCCATTGTAGTTGTGTCCCTGTGTCCCGGTCGTCATTTATATTCCCTGTGTCCCGGTCGTCATTTGTATCCCGGTGTCCCGGTCAGTATATACATTCGTTTTTGAAATGGTATATGATGAAATAAATTTTGAATTTTTCCCCTTTTTTCTTTTTAGTTTTTTTTTATTTTATTTTTTTTAGTTTTGTTTTTCTCCTTTATTTTTCATTTTTTTTTTCCTTTTTTTATTTTTTTTACTTTTTTAGTTTTTTTAGTTTTTTAGCTTTTTTAGTTTTTTTATTAGTTTTTAGTTTTTTTTTTCTTTTTAGTTTTTTTGTAGTTTTTACCTTTTTTAGTTTTTTTTTACTTATGTCCTGGTCGTCATTTATACTTCCTGTGTCCCGGTCGTCATTTGTGTCCCGGTGCTTTGTTGATGGTGATTGCTAAGCAAACATTCCTTGTGTCCCGGTCGCTTTCTCTTTGAGTGTCCCGGTCGTCATTTATATTCCCTATGTGCAAAAAACTAAAAAAAACTAAAAAAGGTAAAAACTAAAAGAACTAAAAAAGAATAAAATAAATGACGACACTCAAAGAGAAAGCGACCAGGACAAAAGGAATGTTCGATTAGCAATCAACAAAGCACCGGGACACAGGGAGTATAAATGACGACCAGGACATAAGTAAAAAAAAAACTAACAAAACTAAAAAGAAGGTAAAAACTACAAAAAAACTAAAAAGAAAAAAACTAAAAAAAGCCAAAAACTAAAAAAAAACTAAAAACTAATAAAAAAGCTAAAAAACTAAAAAAACTAAAAAAAGGCAAAAACTACAAAAAAACTAAAAACTAATAAAAAAAATAAAAAAGCTAAAAAACTAAAAAAAACTAAAAAAACTAAAAAAAGGTAAAAAACTAAAAAAACTAAAAACTAAAAAAAAACTAAAAAAAGGAAAATATATATATATATATATATATATGTATATATGTATATATATAAAAATAAGTTGTCTGTGTGTGTGTGTGTCTGTCGAGTGACGTCATGTTTGTGTGTCGACTGACGTCATGTTTTTGAATGACGAAATTACAGACCGGGACATCGGGACACATATGACGACCGGGACACCAGCACATAGGGAATATAAATGACACCAGGACACTCAAAGAGAAAGCGACCAGGACACAAGGAATGTTTGCTTAGCAATCACCATCAACAAAGCACCAGGACACAAATGACGACCGGGACACAGGGAGTATAAATGACGACCAGGACATAAGTAAAAAAAAAACTAAAAAGACTAAAAAAAGGTAAAAACTACAAAAAAACTAAAAAGAAAAAAAAAATAAAAACTAATAAAAAAACTAAAAAAGCTAAAAAACTAAAAAAGTAAAAAAAAATAAAAAAAGGAAAAAAAAATGAAAAATAAAGGAGAAAAACAAAACTAAAAAAAAAATAAAATAAAAAAAAAACTAAAAAGAAAAAAGGGGAAAAATTCAAAAATTTATTTCATCATATACCATTTCAAAAACGAATGTATATACTGACTGGGACACCGGGATACAAATGACGACCGGGACACAGGGAATATAAATGACAACCAGGACACAGGGACACAACTACAATGGGGACGCCAGGGGGGGCACGGGGGGATATATAAATGACGACGGGGACACAGGGAATGTTCAATTAGCAATCACCATTAACAAAGCTCAAGGGCAATCATTAGAATCATGAGGTATAACTAAAAAATCTAAAAAAAAGGTAAAAAACTAAAAACTAAAAAAAAGACCAATTCAAAAACGAATGTATATACAGACCGGGACACCGGGACACAAATGACGACCGGGACACAAATGACGACCGGGACACAAATGACGACCGGGACACCGGGACACAAGGAATATAACTGGGACACTGGGACACAGGGAATATAAATGACGACCGGGACACAGGGACACAACTACAACTGGGACGCCAGGGGCACAAGGGGGATATATAAATGACGACCGGACACAGGGAATGTTTGATTAGCAATCACCATCAACAAAGCTCAAGGGTAGTCATTAGAATCATGAGGTATAACTAAAAAAACTAAAAAAAAGGTAAAAAACTAAAAACTAACAAAAAGACCAATTCAAAAACGAATGTATATACAGACCGGGACACCGGGACACAAATGACGACTGGGACACCGGGACACAAGGAATATAACTGGGACACTGGGACACAAATGATGACCGGGACACAGGGAATATAAATGACGACCGGGACACAGGGACACAACTACAACGGGGACGCCAGGGGGCACAGGGGGATATATAAATGACGACGGCAACACAGGGAATGGTCGATTAGCAATCACCATCAACAAAGCTCAAGGGCAATCATTAGAATCATGAGGTATAGATCTGAATACGGATTGTTTTCCCATGGACATTGTATGTTGCATGTTCAAGAGTCGGTAAACCTGACAATCTATTTATATGCACAGACAATGGGACAGCAAAGAATGTTGTATATTCACAAGTTTTACGTAGTTAAAAACATATATATATATATATATATATATATATATATATATATATATATATATATATATATATATATATATATATATATATATATCTATATTCACAGGTGGGACATAGGGACACAACTACAATGGCGCGTAACTAATATGGCGCGCAATTACATGTAAATGTAATAAATAAATCTGGACGAACATACGCAATAGCATCTTGAGCATATTCATGCATATGACAGGGACTGCCAGCATATGACATAGGTAAAATTGTTAATCTTCCAACGTTTGTGGTATTACCGTCATTTATAACTGCATCTCGCAAATGAATGTATTGTTCAGACCAGAGCTTGGTCTGATTCAGGCGGATACATAGCAAACGTTCTGATTCAATTTTAGCATACATATCAACAACAAATTGGTGAAACAATTGATGGCATTTTAAAATATAATTTTATTCATCCTGCCAAATCATTAGTCTATAGGAATAATTATGCATTGCACTGCATTTCTTATTCATTTCTTTGTTAGTGGCTGGATTCATCAATTTAATATTAAAGTGATAGCCATTGGCTCCATCCCAAAAAATGATAGGATATTGTAGGGCATTGTAGCATTAATGAGTTTCAGCAATTCTTAACAACTGAGCATTTCGCTTATGAAGAATAATATCTCAAGGTAAAAACTGATCACCGACCATAATGATTGCCACTTCATTGATAGTTGGAGCATTGTATCTATGCACATGTTGGCCAGGAGGCGTTTTGTCAGCAGAAATAACAATTTTATGTGTATCAGTAGGCATCAAATTGATGGCTGTTTTGAACAGATGCACTAAATTATTATTTTTGTGGAAAAGATGTTGTAATTGGGAAACGATTGTCCTTTCAACATTGGGAGAAATTTTGCAATGTGCATTCAATTCAGAATTTCTATCACTGATGAAGTACAATTGTAAAAATTTATGATTCTTGCCTGAGAATGGTAGAAGGGACCCTGCTCTATGATAAATTTGCCCTTTTACTTTGAAAGTAGACATAAATTGATCTGGATTTTTGATTTGGGCTCCAAATGACATCATTTGGAAACATGAGTTATATTTTCTGATTTGCGACAAAAAAACGCTTAGATTCTGACATAGTTCCAGTAAGGAAAGTCTTCAATGGCTCTGGTGGTGCAGCCAATAGAGGAAGTTTAACTTTTCCTGAGGCGCAACACATTCCCATTGTTTCACCATTGAATTTCAAGGCCTTAAGCTATAATAAATAAGATGAGCCTTTGCACCTGGGGTGCAACCTTGCAACCTGGGGTGAGACTATCTTGCAGAGTGTTGCTTAAAATTGAAAAGCACTTTCAGTTTAGTGGCTTCCAGTCTATTTATTCTTTAATTCAGTTTGTATGATTTACCTTGGCTGTAGTACTTCTCTTAAAAGTGCAAACTACTAGTTTTTTGTTAGACTGACGAACCTGGAATGGTGTGTTTTCTGATTTTCTCTTCATGTTGTTGGCTAAGAAATTATTATGAGGAAAAGTTACCTGCCAATCAGATAGCTAACAAAAGTGTTTATAGGGTAAGTTTGTTTTTATCTAGTTGAAAAGAGAAGGTATTGCTGGAGAGAAGTTGCTAGTCAACTAGTTAGAAAATATCTGGGGCAATGTTATTTTCTAGCTAGTTGGCAAAATTAATTGTTACTGGGGAAAAGTTATGAGGGTAAAATTCTACTTAGCTACTTCTGGTAAACTTGGAAAGGGTTTAGGTTAGGAAAATGATACTTTCAGGGATGGATCTACAGGCTAAAGTATGTCCTGGAAAGGTAATTTGAAGCATCTATCTCTACTCCTTCTCTCTTTAGAGGGTCCCAACCTTTGATGACCTTTAAAAATGTGTATATTATAAACAAAACTTGAAAAATAGATCTTCTGGTTAAATGAAGGATAACAAAATTGTTTTCAGCTTCAAAACTTTAATCAATCCTAATTTAGACTTTAAGGTTTTAAAGATATACAAATACATTTCCTAAATTTGGAAAAATAAACATTAAATAAACATAGCTTTAAATTCTACTAAAAAACAAGAATTGCATTTTCAGAACTAAAGCCAGAGAAAAAGAAACTGAAAATTAAAGTAAAGTGTTGTTTTGTTAAAATTTCAAAAGGTAGGCTATAGACCTGTCATGTAGGCAAATTTCAGGACCCTCTAGAGGCAGAAGTGGGTAGTCCTAGTTCAAAATACCTTCTTGGGACATGGTTTAGCGTGTAGAACCAACCCTGAAAGTTTCATTTTCCTAACATAACCCCTTTTCAAGATAGTCAAAAGTAGCTAAAGTAGAATTTTACCATTATTAGTCAACTATCTGGAAAATGAAAGTTTTTCTGGGGCAATGGGTAATGTTTCTTGTCAATTAGGCTGTTTGGCATATAGAGATTTCTCCTTTAGGAATGGGACAAATTTTCTAACTAGGCTAGATCACTATTTTTTTCTAGTTATAAGGAGATTGGATAGTAACATTCTATATAAGCTTATAAAGATTTTTTCCAATAATCACAGGGTGGAGTCCCTGTAGTAAGAAGTTTAAGCATTTTAGGTTTTTTTTAAACTTAGGACAGTTTTCAGAGCTAGCCTAGTTTTTCATTCTATAGGGTGAAAATGCTAAACCGATACAAGGGTAACAATTAGCAAAGTTGAACTCAGCGTTAAAAGGTTGCATTGAATGGTAGCCTAGGCTATTTGCATCTGTTTTCCTAGCTATTGTCATCATTCATTAATAATTACGGATCAACTCATAAACAAAACAATATTAATTAGGATAGGTGAGAAATATAATTTTTATTTTCAAGACAAAGAAATAATAAATATGAGCATGGTCTACTTCTGTAGAATGAAACTTATGTAATTGAAGTCCCTTCGTGGGGTGCGTTTCTTTACACTAATCGAGGTTTAACCCCTAAAAGATAGCAACAAATACTTGTCTGGCCACGTGTCACTGAAAACGGCAAGATTAATTGCGGGAATAACAACATCGGTCACGTGTAATTATTGCTTTAATGCTATGTGAAGTTCTGACAAGGAAGAGGCTGGGACTTCGGGCCTGTTTCTAATTTTACAGGCAAGTACACCTTCAGCAATTATTTCAGAGCTGGTTAGCCTAATACAATTTGTGTGGCCAGAAGTTTAATTGTAAGATTTCAAATTGTGGTTGTCATTTGCCTTTTTAAGTCATTCCATTCAAGATGCTTTGGATATTTTTTATTGTGATAAATTGTCTTAATGCTCTGAGAAGGGAAAACTATTTCAATTGCATAGGATAGGAACATTTTGGTAGGCTAATTAATTCAAAGTCTTAAATTAGCCAGGGAAGTGTGTTTTCACTAAAAAACTCCAATTATATAGCCCTGTTTTTGGCCACCTTGAGCCAGTATCCAGTTCCTGATTGTCATTTACACTAAATTTCACTTTTTCTGTTACCTATATATGTTTGTACCAGTTTTACCATTGGGTAAAACTGGTACAAACAGTATTACTGGCTTTCATATAGAGTGAATATACCACTTGATGCCTTTTTTAATGCTGTTTACAAATATAATAATTGCTTCTACTGCAAATTCAGATTTAAGCACTTTTTGACCTCTTAAAAATGAACTATATATGGGATCATTACAAATCTGTAATAGTTTAGAAACAAATTTGGGCTATATATTTGCACATCAGGGGGCAGGGGTAAATCATAGCATATATTAAATATGTAAACTAACCATTGCTGGAATTTTCTTTTTATGTGTGTGCTGTTGCACTGGTGATTTCTCTTCTCATTAAAATTTGAAGTGCATAAACACATTAAAAAAAAAACAGCAATGGTTAGTTAACATATATAATATATGCTATGCTATACCCCCATCCCCGATGTGCAAATATATAGCCCAAATTTGTTTCTAAACTATTACAGATTTGTAATGACCCCATTTATAGGTCATTTTGAAGAGGTCAAGAGGTGAAAAAGTGCTTAAATCTGAATTTGCAGTAGAAGGAATTATTATATTTGTAAAGAGCATAAAAAAGGCATCAAGTGGTACATTCACTTTATATGAAAGCCAGTAATACTGTTTGCACCAGTTTTACCCTCATTTCTTGTTAATATTACTAAGGGGTCAGAGTTAAGCACTAGAGAAGTCATTGTTAAATAACATGTGCTTATGTATATATAGCTTTTTGCTACTTATTCTTCTCTGGTTATATAATGCTTGATGTGGTATAAGCCAAGAGAAGGACCTGTAGACCTATAGAAGAAAACCTGTTAAAAAAAGATGATTCTTTGTAATTTACATAATAATTATAGCTTTCTACATGCAGCCCTGCTCTACTTTAGCCCCAACCCTTCTAATATGGAAGCTGAAATTACATATTTTCTATTGATTCTGCCAATCTATCCCTCAACCCTAGTACCTGTTAATTGAGGCAACTGTGGCAAAATAAGAACTGGAAAAACAAGTAAAAGGTGGCAGAAAACATTGGAAATATATAATTTGGGCTATATATTTGCAAATTAGGCATGTTAGGGGTGAATTTCTTGTTGTTCATATTTTGATTTAAAAAAAAAGTGAATATACCACTTGATGCCTTTTTGTATGTTCTTTACAAATATAATAATTGCTTATTTTGCTAGTTCAAGTTTAAGCACTTTTTGACCTTACTTAACCTAACAAATTTTGGCAGTGAAAAACATACATTATTTTGTCAAAAATGACCAAAAACACATATCTTAATTGAAAATTTGGCATCAAAGAAGAAGAAATACAGCATAATATTGTAAAATTTATTAATCCAACTTAATTGTGGAAAATCAGTGCTCATAGATTATACAACATGTAAAAATGGATTAATAATGAAACAGTAAGTTTGAGACCAATGTTTTAAGCTTTTTTATACCCAAAAACTATTTGAGTATACTTTGGTCATTTTCAAGAGCTCAAAAACTTGTACTTGAAGCACTTATTATGTATGTAAAAAACATAAAAAGGCATCAAGGAGTATGTTCACTTTATTTGTAAATCAAACATATGAACAACAAAAAAATTACCAATTATTAGTGTAGCTGCACACTTTTCCCCTGGGTATGTAGGCTTAGTGGAAGGTCACTTATACCTGATCATGTCCCTACTGTTTTTACTTGGTTGAAAAAAATACAAAGAAAGTTCCTATTGAAAAGGAAAGAGATCAAAAGTGAGATTGAATTTGTCATAGCTTGGAGGTTTGCCCCTTCAGTCTGTTTAAAGAAAACAGATTCATAATTGAAGCTTTGTTCATTTCAATCTTAGGGATGATCTACATTTGTTACACTTAATTAAATGGTTGTAAAGGGATACTTTTATTTATTTGTCTTGTTTGTTTTCTACATAATTTTTTAAATCTTTAAATTGATATACATATCTTACAAATTAATTAGTCATATCATAGTTCCACTTGCAAGTTTTGACCTACTTTGTAACCCTGGTCTCAAAATTGCATATAAATTTATTGAAGTTAGGAAACATAGAACTCCTCTCTGTTTAAAAGAAAATGGATAGACATAAGTAGGTTTTTATACACTAAAGTCCTAGAGCCATGGAAATTAAAACAAAAAAACAATGAAGATTAACTTTAAAATTCTGGACATGACATAAATATAACATTCACAAAGGAAAACCATTCACAAAATTTTACTTTTGTGCTCAGTTTTCAACCTGAGCAATTGCCCTAAATTTTTAAACCTTGCAAAACATTCACCAGCCAATTCTTATGACCTACACTGTTGTCTGTACATCAAAAATTCATTGAAAAGGAAGGACCACCTTACTGGCATTTCTTCCTTTGTACTTATATTTAATGGGTTTAAAAGAAAGCCCCTATGGCTAACTCAGAAGCCTAGTAAAGGACCAGGTAATCCTTTAGACAGGAAGTGCAATAGGAAGCTAGGGGCCAGTCATCCTATGCTTTTGCATGTCCTTCCTGCTTACTGACCCCAGATTTCTCTAGGTAACCTGTTAAGTTTGGGCCAATTCTGGCTGAACTTACAGAGTTACATCACTGACCTTCATCCCAAACCAAATAAACTGCTAATGCCAGAAATTAAACCTGTGCCCTTTGGATAAAGGATTCTCAACCTAGAGTGCCAGCCACTTAGGAAGGAACACAAATGTCACCAGAGAACAAAAATTATTTGGAAAAAAGAAAATATTGAAAAAAAAAACAACTCAAGTCATAGTTGCTCATTGCTGTCCCACAAACAATATGTATTTCATTAAGACAAATAAATTTTTAAACAGGTATCAACAAAACTCCATCAGGGATTGTATTTACTTAAGGTACAATCAGCAATATTAATGCTTAGTTTTGTGATATTCTGGTCTTGAAATAATAAAAAAGTGAAATTATATGTTCTACTTGTTTTCCACAAGCCCATTTGAGAAAAATCATTTGTAACAACAATATACCCATGGTTGGCTCAGAATCTCTCTAAAATGCTTTAAACAGAAGGAATTTTAAAAACAATTATACTCATCAGCAAGAAAAATATTAACATAACTCTCTAAACTTGGCACTTTTTAAGACAATTTTTAGCAAAGTAACTGCAAAACCTTAATGGTGACCTATGTCATCTAAAAAAAAACCATTAAAATGTGTCAAATGAATTTTGATGTAAGATGCCTCAAATACTTTCAGTTGAATTGTGAAATGAAGGGCCAGGTATTCCTTTACATTTTATACAATATATAAAAAGAAACAGTTCAAATTTTTTCACAAAAGAAGAAGCTTGATTTAAAAAAATATATGTATTTTTAACAGAAAGCAACTGACATCAATGAAATCAAATAAAACAAAAATTCATGGGGAATAAATAATATAAGCCATATATTTAACCTATAATGAGGTGGCATAAAAGATTATTTCTAGAATTAGAAAAAAAAACAGTGTTATGGCTTAAAGTTCTGCTCAATCAACAGGAGTTGTCTAAGGCCAGAATATTTAAGAACTAAGGCCAGGGAAAAAGAAACTGATAACCAAAAAATAAGGCACCCAAAAATTTCAGGACCCTTTAGAGGGAAAAGAAGTAGAAGTAGGTACTTCAAAATACCTTCCTGGGACATACTTTAGCCTGTAGACACATCCCTGAAAGTTTCATTTTCCTAGCCTAACCTCTTTCAAAGATAGCCAAAAGTAGCTAAAGTAAAATTTTACCCCTACTTTATCTTAAAAATCCAGTTTAAATAGCAATCTCAACAAATATAGACTATATAAAAGGCTATAGGTATTGGCCTAATCATTCTAAATTTTTTTCAACTAAAAATTATAGGATGGTTTACAAACTAGGCCTGTTTGATATAATAACATTTGACTAACTCACCAATGTGATAGCTGCCTCCCTAAGAATCAACCTTTTTAATAACAAAAAACTTTTCTTCTGACTCCTTATGAAGCTTAGCCTATGCAAGACAGGCCTAGAACACCAAAAACCCTTTAGATACTAAGGAATATGCATAATATTACTTACAGGTCACTGAAAAGCTAAGATTATTTCTATTAATTACAGTTTCCTTGTCTTTTCTCTAGACTTAACGATTTCACATGTTTATCCATTTAAAAAAATATATAGCATTGACGTCACAATCCTCAAATAATCTTTTTATTTGGGGGTTATAAAGTGCCAGCCCACGGACAAGTAATCTTGAGCGTTTGTGGGGATAATCCGACTAACCTCTGACGTCATATGTGTGTAAAGAAACGCTTGGATTAATCAGATTAATAATCGGACAAGTAAAGAAACGTGAGAGTGATGGTGTGTTCCAGGGACTTACTGTAGTAACCGAATGGTTACTATTTCCGTTCCTAGCGGGAAAATGGTTACTGCCCAACCCACCGGGAACGAGAATAGTTACTGCCGGCAGTAACCGCAGTAAGTGATTTTCTTACCGTGCTCAAAAGAATGGTAAGCGCAGTAAGTACATAATTCACCTTCTTCAATAAAAATCTCATTCAACAAAAAATAAATATGGACAAGAATGAAGTAATGGAATATGAAGTTATTTGCTTGGAAGAAGGTGGGACAGTGATTTTGCAAAAGAAAGAGGGATCTGAGCCAGGTTAGTATATCACCATATTTTGGGACCAACATTAAAGGACACCCTGAGTAGTAGGCTATCTATTAGCAAGTAGGTTAAATCAATGAAAAACTTATTATTTAATTCAATGTTTTCTGGCATATCCAGGCAAAATTATTACCTTAAATTGCCATTTGGAATCATTCTAAGGATTGACTTCTTCCAGGTAACATTGAGGCTCCATTAAATTGCCACATGGTAGCATTTTAAGCATTGACTCCATTTAGGCTCTGTAAACAGGCCTAGGTGAAGTGTTACAGATAAGTTGAGGATTTATGGGCTGCCAAATCATTATTTTGAGACTCTCTTTAATCCTATTGAAGAAGTAGGCTAGGGTAGACTATTCAGAGTCTATTCCAAAGGATGGTAATTTTATCCAGTAAAATTCTAGTTGATTGACTTCTTGCTATCACTGAAATGGGTTAGGTTAGGAAAATGAAACTTTCAGGGATGGGTCTACAGGCTAAAGTATGTCCTGGGAAGGTATTTCAAAGTACACATCTCCACTCATTCTTGCTCTAGAGGGCCTTGATCTTTGATGACCTTCAAAAATATTTATAGCAGAAGTTACATGTTTCCCATTGATTCTGCCAATCTATCCCTCAACCTTTAACTCCCTGTTAATTGAAGCAACTGTAAACAAAGCAAGAATGGGGGAAAAGGTAACAGGTGACAGAATACATTGGAACTACATAATTTGGCTATATATTTGCACATTAGGCAGGTTGGAGGTAAATTATAGTATAGAGATGCATGCTTTTCCCTTTGGTATGTAGGCTAAGTAGAAGGTCACTTGTACCTGATGCCATCCGTGTTGTTTTTAGTTGGATGGGAAACATCCAAAGAAAGTTTCCTTTGAAAAGGAAAGGTGAGAATGCCCGAAAGTGAGATTGAATTTGTCAAAGCTTGGAGGTTTGCCCCTTCAGTCTGTTTAAAGGAAAATGGATTCATAATTGAAGCTTTGTTCATTTCAATCTTAAGGGTGACCTATATTTGTGACAATTCATTAAATGGTTGCAAAGGGGTACTTTTGTTTATTCATTTGTCTTCTTTATTTTCTAACAGTTTTTTTAATCTTTAAATTGATATCCATTTCTTACAAATTTTTATTGATACCAGTGGTTAATTTGCAAGTTTTCACCTACTTTGTAATCCCTGGTCTCACAATTACATTTAAATTTACTGAAGCTAGGAAACATAGAGCTACTATCTATTTAAAGAAAACCAATGGATATAAGTAGGTTTTATTGTATTTAAGCCCTAGGGGATGGCAATTAAAGACAAATTAAAGAAGATTAACTTTAAAATACTGGACATTAAATAAGCATGATAGTCACAAAGAAAAACAAATAACAAAATTATACTTCTGTGTTCAGTTGCCAACCTGAGCAACAGTCATAAATTTTTTTAATCTTGCAGAACATTCACCCCAATTATATTCACAAGCTATCTCTCATGACCCACACTCTTGTCCATAAATCCACATTTCAGGGAAATAGAAGGACCATCATACTGGTATTCTTCATTTTTACTCATATTTAATGGGTTTGAAAGAAAGTTTCTATGGCTAAGTCAGTAGGCCAGTAAAGGACCTGGTGGTCCTTTAGCCAGGTAGTGCAATAGGAAGCTAGGGACCAGCCAGCCTATGCTCTTGCATGCCCTTCCTTCTTACTGTCCCTAGATTTCCATCTGTACTCATTTAAAGTTAGGCCAATTCTAGCTGAGGTTAGTCATATCACCAACCCCTATCCAAAACAAAATAAACTGACAATGCCAGGAATTAAACCTGTACCCCTTGGACAAAGCATTCCAGCCCAGAGTGCCTACCACTTAGCAAGGAACACAAATTTGACCAGAGAGCAATAATTATTTTTAAAAAAGTAGAATATTGAAAAAAAAATTGCTATAGTTGTCCCACTACTATCCTGTAAATGCTATAGGCCCATTTTATTTAGACAAATCAATTTAAGACAGGTATCAACAAAACTCCATCAGGGATTGTATATGCTTAAGATACAATCAAGCTATTTGAATGCTTAGTTATGTGATATTCTAGTCTTCAAATAATAAAAAAAGAGAAAAAAGTATATGATCTATTTATTTTTCACCAGCTCATTTGAGCAAAATCATTTGCGACAGCCAAATGCCCATGGTTGGCTTAGAACCTCTCCAAATGCTCTGAAACAGAAGGAATAAAAAAATTATACTAATCAGCATTAAACTGTCCCTTAAATTTAAACACGTGCGTTTAATTCGAAAATGACGCTACTACTAGTCAGCTTACTGTGCCGTTCCCACTGGCTCTACCGCAGTTAGAAATGGGCAGTTACCGCGCAGTTACTGCAGTTACTGAAAAACCGTCAGCTGGAACACACCCTGAATTTTATTCAAATTTTTGCTTCTTCTTCATCTAAAAGAAATATTTTCAAATAGGCTCGTGAGTCAGGTTTAGAGCATTTTTTCGAATGCCCAAACAAATAGCAGAATTAGTAGTATCTTTGCTTGTAAAACTAAAAGGAAAAGTACTAATAGTTCTTGATAAATAGTTTGGACAAATTGGAGACAAATTTTCATCCGGTAACTTTTTGGCACCTAATTAAACAGCTAATTGGGCAAACGACAGCGGTACAAAAACAATGTCGTTTACGCGAAATTTCAAAACTAAACTTTCCCGACATCATTGCTCAACTGCAGTTTATCCATAGTTGCATGATTGATCTCAACTTAGTTCTATTGATTTTACTTGCTGAAAAGAAGGAAACGATTGAAAAAAAGGAGACATCTGTTGAACGTTTCTGTTTTTGATGATCATGATGAAATCTGGTCCCGTTTTTATAAATCGGTACCGAAAACTGGAAAATTTTCAAGCTCGAATCGCTGCTATTTTTCTGCAATTCCGCGAAATTTGGCAAATCAGAGTAAGAAAAAAAACTACGTATCTTTAACTCTTAATTTTGACTACACAAACATATTCACCATTTTTTGGCCGTCTTAAGCACTTCTTGGTTTCAAAAACATTCTTTAAAATTTCCAGTTCTTATGACGGTTTCACATTGCATCTATCACTTACACTAAAAATACTCTTGTTAATAAAACTACTTACAAACACTAACTAACACTTTATGAACGCTAATTCTGTTTCCACTGTCCTAACATAAGCTTTGGCTATCTATTGTACTGCAGAAGAAAAGCCTTAAAACACGTTCAAAGTAGCATTTCTGCCACAGACAAAATTTCTGTGGAAACAGATTTGGAAATAAAGAATTCTTGGTGACCGATGATTTAAATATCTGTATTTGTGTGTTTTTAATTACGATTACTAATGCAGTGACTGGCCTCATTTTTAGAAGGAAAAATGTTGATAAAACAATTCTCGCTTCAAAATGTGTAAAGATTTTAGTCAAGTCTTCCGACCTCTTTTATAAATAAATAAAAATCTAGTACCAATTTTCAATGGCCGACTTTTTTCTTTAAATTAATCTGACGGCGAAAAATAAAAATCAGCAAAAATTGGGGAGAGCAAAAGATTCAGTCTATGGGGAATTTATTATAAAAATTTATTTTTTTAAAAATAGTGAAAGTGGAAACCACTATTTTTCATAGAATCCCTTCTTGTACTCAACCCTTTTTCAAACTATGTAAGCCTAACGCGAATAGATAAATTTTTATCGTAAATAATGTCCTAATTTCCTCGTCCGAGTCAGAAATTACATTTTTTTTTTCTTTGACTATGCTGTTGTATGCTGTTTCAATAGAAATTACATTTTTTCTTTCACTATACGTTGTGAAAGAAATATCTTACGTGAAACTAGTAATTGAATTAAAAATTATTCAGAGCTTATTATTATGAACATCCTTAAGCAATTATAAGACATATACTTATATAGACCACCAGAATGCTTTCATATGGGTGAGGAAAAGGTAAGTAAAAACATTTTTCTTGTCGATTACTAGAAGTAACCTGATTTAGTTATCCCCGTCCGCATCCTCTCAGTGGCAAATTCACAGTGCATTCTACATGTTCAAATAATATTTTTCAACACCGCGATTTTTTCTCTTTTTTTTCTTGAGGCTAGCACTAATTGATTGACGAGAAAAAAAAAAGTGGCAACAATCTATGAAGATGTGTGAATTTTGAAAAGAAAGCTATGGGGGTAGTACTGATAGTAACTGTAGAAGCAGTAGCGGTAATAGCTGTAGTAGTTGTAGCAATAGTGGTTGCAGTAGCAGTAATAGTTGTGGTAATAAACATTGTATTTTGATCAAATCATCATCTCCTTTAAACAAGCTCTGAAAGTTCTAATATAATACCTAAATCCATTCTTGGAATACGTCCTTTTGATAATCAGCAAGCAAACAGTGTTTTTTAGTAGTAATAGTAGTAGTGGTAGAAGTAGTAGTAATAATAATAGTAGTAGTTTTAGTAGTAGTAGTCTGCAAATATTGCCTTTTTGGTCAATTGCTCATCCTTCCTTATCATTTTCCGGAAATTTAAATTCATGCACTGAGTCATTCTTGAGTAACACCCTTTTGGCAACCCATATACACATAACATGTTTTGATTTAGTTCAACACTCTTCTCAACATTCCCTGAAACACTCAATTTAATATGCTTCGTATTTTGGGAAAGTAGAAGTCAAAGATGCATACCTATTTATTCCTGAGTTACGCCCTTTTGGTATTGTGTATGCACGTAATGTGTTGGTCGGATGAACATCCCCCTCGTGATGTTCCATAAATTTCATCTTGATAAGATAAGCAGTTCAAAAACCTTGCTGATCTTCATACTCTTAGCCTTAGAAACGGTTACAATAGAAGTAGATGTTGAATTAGTTTAGCAGCAATAGTAATAGTCGAAGTAAAAGCAATGTTGGTAGTAATATTAGTAGTACCATGCACATATTGCCTTTTGGTGCGCAAAACTATTCTTAAGATACGCCTGTTTGACAATATGCATGCACATAATGTGTTTTGATTTATCCAATTTTCCCCAAGATATTCTCTCAAATTTTCACCTTCATTTGCTTAGCCTTAATACTAGTATCATAGTAGCGGTGGTAGTAACAGGAGCAATAGTAGCAGTAATAGTGCTGCATTAATTGCAGTAGCAACAGCTGTCGCAGCAGTATTAATAGCAGTAGTAGCATGGCAAACGTTGCCTTTTGGTCAGTTTAACATCACTCCAATGATGCCCCGGAAGTCCCATCTTGATAGGTAAACTGTTCCAAAATTATTGCTGATATGCCCTTTTGACCCCCTTATGAAGCATCTTTCATCTTAATGCTCTAAGCTTTAAAAGTATTTGCAATAAAAGTAGCACTGAATTGTCCAAATCCATTCTTGAGATACGCTCTTTTGACAATTTGCATGCACATAGTGTGTTTTGACTTAATCAAAATTTCCCCTCGATATTCTCTCAAATTTTCCTTTTCATACTATTAGCCTTAAAAGTACTAGTAGCGTAATAGTATTTGTAATAGTAGGAGCATGACTAGCAGTGCTTGAGTTAAAATAGTAGGAGTAGTAAAAGTAGTAGCAGCAGTATAGATAATAGTAGCAGCTTGTACATATTTCCTTTTGGTCAGTTAAACATCACCCTAATGATGCCCCAAAAGCTTCATCTTGATACGATAAGCCGTTCTAAAAATATTGTTGATACGGCCTTTTGACCCCTTTTGAAGCGTTCTTCATCTCAACACTCTTAGCTGTAGAAGTAGTTGCACTAAAATTAGTAGTTATATTAGTTCAGTAGTAGAAGTAGTAGTAGTAGCAGTAAAAGTATCAGCAGTAGAAGTGGTTGTAGCATTTACCTACTGACTTTTGTTGAGTTGATTTTCGTCTATAAGCAATCTAAACAATTTCAACTTAATGCCCCAATTCATTCTTGAAGTACACCATTTTGGTAATCTGCATGACATAGTGTGTCTTGATTCATCAAAATTTTCCCTCAATATTCTCTCAAATTTTCACCTTCATTCGCTTAGCCTTAATGATACTAGTAGCAAAATAGTATTGGTAATAGCAGGAACATCAGTAGCAGCAATAATGTTGTATTAGTAGCACTAGAAACAGCAATAACAGCAGTATAAATACCAGTAGTAACATGTACTTGTGGCCTTTCGGTAAGTTGGACATCGCCCTCATGATGCCCCGGATCTTTCATCTTGATACGGTAAGTCGTTCTGAAGTTATTGCTGATTATCAGCATTATCAGCGTTGTATTAGTAGCACTAGAAACAGCAATAACAGCAGTATAAATACCAGTAGTAACATGTACTTGTGGCCTTTCGGTAAGTTGGACATCGCCCTCATGATGCCCCGGATCTTTCATCTTGATACGGTAAGTCGTTCTGAAGTTATTGCTGATTATCAGCAATATCCCGATTAACAGATAACAGATTATAACGGATAATCTGATATCTGTTATAATTAACAGATATAAATATTAACAGATATATATATAACAGATAATCTGATTAACAGATTAACTGATAATCTGATTAACAGCTTTTGGGGCATCATTATGGTGATATTTAACTGACCAAAAGGAAATATGTACAAGCTGCTACTATTATCTATACTGCTGCTACTACTTTTACTACTCCTACTATTTTAACACAAGTACTGCTAGTCATGATCCTACTATTGCGCTACTAGTACTTTTAAGGCTAATAGTATGAAAAGGAAAATTATCATCACTTACCAGCAAGGGAAGCAAAAACATCCTTAGGGGAATTAGATTGTCCAAAGTTTGACACAGACTTTGAACCACATAATTACGATTCTTAAGGTCTTCCAGTTTGGGTTTTATATCTACTGAGATAGGCATTGGTATATATGAGATTAAAAAGGTTTTTTGTTCAAGAAATAGGAACAATACTCTCTATAATTTTGCTTCATACAATTTGGCTGATTGAAACTATACAGCCAATCGTTTGTGCTATGCATTTTTTTTTATCGGCAGCGTAGATCTTTATTTTAGCAGATATATATAAAATTTGTACATACTCTTTGATCTAGTTTAAAAGGTAAGGTTTATTATTATGCCTAACATAAAGTAGTTAAGTACCTGTATCATATTGTGATAACTATTAGGACAACTAGGATAACATAGTTTGCACCAAAGACCCAAGAATTTTGATTGTTGCTTTGGCCCAACATGTACACAATAACCCTCACCACTTCATTTTGTTTGAAAACACTTCCATTATTTGGAGGTCCTTGTTGAAATATTTGCTTGATTTTCGTCTTCATATTTTGCTACTGGCTGACAAAATTCTCATTTTCTCAACTATTTGATTTTTTCATTGATTATATATTTTCCTTTCCTGGTTTCTCACAAAACATTGAGCTTTAAATATTATAGGAATGTGTAGATGCTTGTCTTAAGTTTAATATGGTTCTTTACTTTCCTTTGTAAAACTTTTTTTCTGGATAGTTGTGTTTTGATTAATGTTTATTTAGGTCTTATTTTTGGTTTATTTTGCTAATTTTAAATATATATTTACAAAACTATGGTATAAATTAAAAAAAAGTTTTTTAACTGAAAGTAAGGAGCAACATTAAAACTTAAAATGAACAGAAATTACTCCATATATGAAAGGGCCTTTTCTCCTCAACACCCCACTCTTTATGCTAAAGTTTTTTTACTGTTTTAAAATGTAAAGTTAACAGAAAGAGTCAAACTTTAGCATAAAAAGTGGGGCACTGAGGAGGAAAAACCCCTTTCATATACAGAGTAATTTCTGTATAAGCATCTGTACCAAGCATCTCAGACATACAATCTTTCTATATATCAAGTTTCATTAAGATCCGACCACCCATTTGCAAGATAAAGATACCTCAATTTTCATGTCTTCCAAGATTTCTGGTTTCCCCATCCAACTCCCCCCAATGTCACTGGATCTGGTCAGGATTTAAAATAAGAGCTCTGAAGCACAAGATCCTTCTAAATATCAAACTTCATTAAGATGTGATCACCCATTTGTAAGTTAGAAATGCATCTTTCTAATTTTTTGGAATTACACCCCCCCAAACTCCCCCAAAGAGAGCATATCTGTTGTGGTTATGTCAATCATGCATTTAGGACTTGTGCTTATTTTTCCCACGAGATATCTGTTTTGCTTCTCTTCAGGTTTCTAACAATCATTATTGGACCTTCTTGAAGAATTTGACTTTCTCTATGCTGTTATGATTTACAAAATTGATGTTATTGACACATATAACATAAACCATGCTCAATTGTAGCAACTAATCATAATTTTGAGTAAGAAATCCCTTAAAATTTCAATGTCCTACATTTATTACCCCTGTTTAAAGCCATTTAAAGATAAGACATTTCAAACATGTGGTTTGTTTAAATGCCTATATTCCATTTTGAACTATACCATAAAAGGTAATTATTGTTTTTCAATGCTGGTGAACTAATTATGGAATATAGTAGCTTAAAAAACAGTGAAAAGTTGAATTTTTCTAAGGTAAGCAAGGATTTACACTTTTAATAGTAATATAGGATCAAATTTGACCAAAATATAAGCTGTAATGCACAAAAAGCTGCATTATATAGAGGAGGGGGAAGGGGTATAGTTAGGGACCTCAAAATAACTTCCAGGGATATACTTTAGCCTGTAGACACATCCCTGAAAGTTTCAATTCACTAGTCCAACAACTTTCCAAGATAGCAAGAAGTTAATGGACTAGAATTTTACCAAGTATTGCTATGTGTAGTAGTATGCACTTCAGAGCACTTGGAATAAAACTAAGCGCTTGGAATTTAACAAGGAACTGAAAAACTATAAGTTAAGACTGATCCACCAGAAAAATGTAACATGTGTTCACTGAAGACTTCTCCAAACTCTGGAAGTGTATAGCAAGCCTATGAAAGCCCAGAGTGCTAGTGTGCCAAAAAAAAGTGGGTTGAATATTTTTGCAAGTGATTTCAGTGCTCCCAACAAAAGCATAAAGGACTTTTTTGTAAAAACAGCTTGACCTTGTTCTTTCAAATAAGACAAAATCTTTCCTGGTGGTGTTGCCAAATGCTGTTCACTCTATGATTCCAAAATTAAAGAAAAAAAATCTTCCTCTGGTGTTGATTCTATTTCAGCAAACACCTGCAACTTCCAGGTTCTTTGATTGAGCAAGATTTAGCACTACTGTTTCTAATGATCCTTGTCCATGGTGTAGTCCCTAGCAATATTGTATCAGATAAATACCTCCCATCCTTAAAAAGATGGGATCCATTACTGTCTCATGTACTACTTTCAAGCTCTTTTGGTCTTTTTTGATGATAGACATTGAATAAAATTGTGCCTTCCCTCCTTGTCAGTTTGGGTACCAGCAAGGCTTAGGTAGAGAGCCTGCTTTCTTTCTGCTTATAAATGTGCTGAAGGATATTAAAAAAAGAGGGGATTTCATGGTCTTGTGTGCACTTGATGTTGCAAGATCTTTTGACTCATGTATATTTTCACAAGTTTTGCTTAAGGCCCCTTTGGAAGGTACTGATGCTGCAGTAATTACTTGCATAAGACACATGTATAGAAATCTGAAGGCTGGAATTAAAGATGGAAGTCAACTATTTCTGATTCTGAAAGGTGTATGTCAAGGAGCTCTGACTTCTCCAGTTTTGTTTAATAAATTACCAGTGCTCATGATAAGTTGAACTGTACATTTATCTTCAAAGGAGTTGATCTTTTGTTAGTTAT
Organism: Artemia franciscana; assembly: GCF_032884065.1. Classification (NCBI taxonomy): domain Eukaryota; kingdom Metazoa; phylum Arthropoda; class Branchiopoda; order Anostraca; family Artemiidae; genus Artemia; species Artemia franciscana. The sequence continues at coordinate 26,830,827 of NC_088874.1, forward strand.
GTTTGTGGATAACTTACTAAGCCTTTCCTTCACTTTCCAAGGATGTTCTTGAACTTTTGAGTTTCTCCAAGAAGAGTACAAACACATTGGTTTGAGCTTTAATACTGATAAAACAGTTGTTCTACAATTCAACTATAAAGGGAATAGAAATTCAATAAGTCCATCCAGTTCTGATGTTCCTTTTGTTAGCAGCCCTACTTACCTGGGTATGCCTATTTGAGCAAGCCTGAAAGAAACTGTAAACATGGCAATCAAAAATTATGCTAGAAAGGTTGGAGCTGCATATGCCCTCACTTCAAACGTTTCGTATCTGAGTAGAGTTCACTGTTCTCAGTTATATAATAGCCTAACAGTTCCTCACTTACTTACCCTTGCTCCTATTTGGTCTTTTCTTAATTGTGGTAAGAGAAAGCAAGTTCATCACCATTATTTTAAATTTGCAAACCATTTAACAGAACTTCCAACTTGGACAAGTAACTCTTTTCTGCAAAGAAAGTATCAATTGGTAAACCCAGCTGGGGTTATTGAGAAGCGTGTTTGTGATTTCTCTACTGAATGCCAGAAGTCCTCCCATCTTTGGTCATATGTGTTTGTCCTTTGTTTTTAGTTGTCAAAATGTGTTTTTATTTCTGTTGTTTCTGTTTTGTTTCCTTGATTTATACTCTGTCTTTTTTTTTGGGATTTCTGCACAGTTTTTTGTGTTGGGTTGTAAATAAAATGATGATGATGTTGATAATTTTCGAACCTTTGAGCTATGCTGAACAAAATGTTTGCCTCAAAATATTGTTTGGATCTGTTTGGGGAAATGACTGGCATGAGGGATTGGCACTGGCTGTCCTCCAATCATTTTTACTTTTAAAAAGGACACTAGCCCTCTCAATTTCCAATCAAATGAAGTTTCTATGGCATTTCTTTCTATAAAAGTGCCCTGGTAAAAAGAGCAAAAATAATACTTTGTGCTGACATTGTTCTTTACTTTGGCAGTGCTATTTTGCTCCATATGCTGTTTTTGTTTGTGATTTCTATTATACAGCATTGTAAGTGCCAATTAGACCAGATAAGCCCCCCACCCCTAAAATTCAGCTTATAGGCGCCCATGGATAGAGCATGAAGTAACATTTTTCATTTGTTTTAAATTCCAACTTTGCTGTTTACTTCCCTCAGAACCACTTTGGTTTTTATGGGGGTTGGGAGGGGGGAAACTGAAAATCTTGGAAAACGCTTATAGCAGAGGGACCGGAATGAAACTTGGTGGGAAAAATAAGCACAAATCCTAGATACATGATTGACATAACCAGAATGGATCCGCTCTCTTTGGGGTAGCTGGGGGGGGGATTAATTCTGAAAAATTAGAAAAAAATGAGGTATTTTTAACTTACGAACGGGTGGTCAGATCTCAATGAAATTTGATATTTAGAAGGATATCGTTTCTCAGAGCTCTTATTTTAAATCCGACCGGATCTGTTGACATTGGGGGGGGGGGGGGTCGGGAGGTAAGGTAAAGGTAAAGGATACAGCATTAGACTTTACAGTCCCTACCGGCGGTGCTGATCTCCGTTTCTTGGCCCTTCAGCCAGGAAGTGCAATGGGGGGTTGGGGGCCAGCCATCCTGTGCTTTCACACACCCTTCCTGTTTACCTTCCCCAGATTTCTCCAGGTACCCATTTAGAGCTGGGTCGACTCTGGCTAAGCTTACAGAGTCACGCCACTGACCCCCGTCCCAACTGAAGAATTGGGTACACTGGGATTCGAACCCGCGTCCTCTCAGACAAAGGATCCCGAATCCAGCGCACCAACCAACTCAGCCAGGACGGCTTATTTTATTTTATTTTCCCCCTCGGGAGGGGGAAACCTAAAACTTGGAAAACACTTAGAGTGGAGGGATTGGGATGCAATTTGGTGGGAAAAGAAAGTACCAGTCCTAGATACATGATTGACATAACCGGAATGGATCCACTCTCTTTGGGGTAGTTGGGGGGGGGGGGTTAATTCTGAAAAATTAGAAAAAATAAGGTATTCTTAACGTACAAACAGGTGATCGGATCTCAATGAAATTTGATATTTAGAAGGATATCGTGTCTCAAAGCTCTTATTTTAAATCCTGACCGGATCTGATGACATTGGGGGGAGTTTGGGGTGGGGGAACCTAAAATCATGGAAAACGCTTAGATTGGAGGGATCTGGATGAAAATTGGTAGGAAAAATAAGCAGAAAGCTTAGATACGTGATTTACATAATTGGAACGGGTCCGCTCTATTGAGGGGGGGGGAGTTAATTCTGAAAAATTAGAAAAAATGACGTATTTTTAACTTACAAAGGAGTGATCAGATCTTCATGAAACTTCATATTTAGAAGGACCTCGTAAATCAGATCTCTTATTTTAAATCTCAACCGGATCCAGCGTAATTGGGGGGGGGGGGGGGTCAGTTGGGGGGGGCAGAAATCTTAGAAAATACTTAAAGCAGTGAGATCAGGATGAAACTGGATGGGAAGAATAAAAACCTGTCGAAGATACGTGACTGACATAACCAGACCGGATCTGCTCGCTTTGTTGGAGTTGGGGGGGGGGGTAATTTCGAAAATTGATGTATTTGTAACTTACGAAAGGATGACCAGATCTTAATGAAATTTGATATTTAGAAGGATCTTGTGCTTTAAAGCTCTAATTTTAAATTCCGACCAGATCCTATGACATTGGGGGGAGTTGGAGGGGGAAACCAGAATTCTTGGAAAACGTGAAAATTGGGGTATTTTTAACTTACGAATAGGTGATCGGATCTTAATGAAATTTTATATTTAGAAGGAATCCATGTCTCAGAGCTCTCATTTCAAATCCCGACCTGATCTTTTGATATTAGTGGGAGTTGGAGGGGGAAATCTTGGGAAACAATTTGAGTGAAGGAATCGGGATGAAGCTTGGTGGATAGAATTAGCAAGTGTCCTTGATACGTGATTGACGTAACTGTACTGGATTCGCTCTTTTTGGGGGAGTTGGGGGGAGGGGCTCAGTGATTTGGCGAGTTTGGTGCTTCTGGACGTGCTAGGACGATGAAAATTGGTAGGCATGTCAGGGAGCAGCTCAAATTGACTTGATAAAGTCGTTTTCCCAGATTTGACCATCTGGGGGGCTAAAGGGAGAGGAGAAATCAGAAAAAATTAGGTATTTATAACTTACGAGTGGGTGATTGGATCTTAATGAATTTTGATATTTAGAAGGACATGGTGACTCAGAGCTCTTATTTTAAATCCTGACCGGTATTAAGCCTCCGATTTTCCTTGTAAATCAATCTATTGATTCTTAGAATTTTGTTAGAGCTCATACTATATTAGCTCTTGGCTCTTCTTGCCTCGTCACAAGTGCTATATGAGCTCTTAGCTCTTGTTTAGTTAAATTTTGCCTATTTCATGAACAACTTTGTTAATTTACAATCTCGGTCACCCAGTCACTTGCAATCCTGTGGATATAGTCAATCATAAAGTTTTGAATCATTTTTGGTATCCAATTGCCTTCAAATGGCTCACAGAACTAATAATGTAAATTGGTATTCTAGAAGTAACGATTTTTCTAAAGAAGATTTTCAAGGTTTTCAAAAGCTAAGCATAACTTCTGTGTCTATCATAAAGTTTCATGAAATTATATTGTATAACCTGACTTCAAAACCAAAAAATTTCTATTATTAATTTTTAATGGGCTACCAATACAGCTTTGTACATTCATATTTTCCACCATTCAGTTCTCATTCCTGGGGTCCAAATTTAATTTCCTGGTACCACAAAATGTAATAACACTAGGGGCATTTCAAAAATACATGAAATTTTTGTTAACAAGGTAATGTCAACCATTTTCTATCACTATGAAGGAGTTGTACTTGTTGACTATTTAGAGGGTTGAAGGGATCTCTGGATTTCCCTAAAGACAGTCTAAAAGGGTGGAATAATCACCTGGAGATGTGATTTGACGTTGAAGAAGATTATGTTGAAAAATCTATTATAATAATTAATGTTGTAGATCCACTGTATTTTGAAAGATCCATTGTAATAGAAAAATCAGTAAATAGTAACAAAGTTCTGCAATTTTTTTTAATACCCCTGTACTATCAAACAGTTTGTGGTAACGAACTGTAGTAAGGAGGGATCTGGCTCAGTAGTAACCGAAACTTTAAAAAATGAGGTTTTGATACTAATAGTTACGTCAAAAGAATCGGATTTTTATGCTGATTTAAAATACATAAGTTTCATCAAATTTAGTCTGACTTATCAAAAGTTACAAGCCTGAGGAAATTTGCATTATTTTGGAAAACGAAGGAAAACGCCCCCTAAAAGTCATAAAATCTTAACGAAAATCAAACCATCGTATTCAGCGTATCACAGAACGCTACTGTAGAATTTTCAAGCTCCTGACGATAAAAATGTGGAATTTTATATCTTTTGCCAGAAGACCAATCACGGGTGCGTGTTTATTTATTTTTTTTCCCCAGGGGTGATCGTATTGACTCAGTGGTCCTAGAATGTTGTGAGAGGACTTATTCTAACGGAAATTAAAAGTTCTAGTGCCCTAATTAAGTGACCAAAAATATTGGAGGGCACCTAGACCTCCTCCCACGCTCATTTTTTCCCAAAGCCGACGGGTCCAAATTATAAGATAGCCATTTTGTTCAGCATAGTCGAAAAACATAAAAACTATGTCTTTGGGGACAACTTACTCCCTCACAGTCCCTGGGGGAGGGGCTACAAGTTACAAACTTTGACCAGTGTTTACATATAGTAATGGTTATTGGGAAGTGTACAGACGTTTTAAGGGGGATTTTTTTCTTGGATAGGGAGGGGGTTACATGGGAGGATCTTTCCGTGGAGGAATTTGTCATGGGAGGAGAGAATTTCCATGAACGTGGTGCAGGATTTTCCAATATTATTTAAAACGAAAAAACAATGAAAAGATAAATATTAAAAAGTTTTTTCAACTGAAAGTAAGGAGCAGCATTAAAACAAAACGAACGGAAATTATTACGAATGTGAGGGGTTCATCTCCTCCTAAATACCTGCTCTTTATGCTTAAAGTATTTTTAGTAATTTCAACTATTTCTTCTATGGCCTTTGTGATTTAAACCGTCATTATAGAATTGTGACAAAATTTAAGCTTTAGTGTAAAGAGCAAGGCATTAAAGAGGGGACAAACTCCCTCATATACGTAATAAAGATATACAAATATAGAAGTTCGTTACAAAAACTAATTCGGAAGTTATGTATATTTTTTATCAATAAAAAGATTGAAGGGCAACTAAGCCTCCTCCTCCTCCACTCCTTTTTTCTCAAAATCGTCTGATCAAAACTAAGAAAAAACCATCTAGCCAAAAATAATATGCATATTTTGTTTTAAGTATTCATGTGAGGAGAGCCAAAATCAAAACATGCATTAATTCAAAAACGTTCAAAAATTAAATAAAAAAATACATTTTTTTAACTGAAAGTAAGGAGCAACATTAAAACTTAAAACGAACAGGAATTACTCTGTATATGAAAGAAGCTGTTCCCTCCTCCACGCCCCGCTCTTTACGCTAAAGTTTTTCACTGTTTTAAAAAATAGATTTGAGAGAAAGAGTCAAAAAAGTAGTGTTGCCAAAGATTGTCTTTTTCAGTCAATCGACCAGGGCTAAATGGAAAGCAGGATGTCTTCAATGCAAATGGTAAGATGCTCTAAAGAAAGATATAAGTGAAATGGGAACTTCCTGGGAGGGTGTATGGCTGGAACATAAGATTTATAAGCAACATGACATAAATTTGAAATTTTAAAATAAGAATTACAATTTAAGAATTAATGCTTCTATATACTTTAATTAACTTTAAACGTATTTTCAGAGAAAATGATAGAGCCATATTAAATTTTTAAGCAAGTAGAAATAAATTAATTTAATAAATAAAACTTAAAACAAACGGAAAATACTATCATGGAAAAAATGATAAACATAAATTAAAATTAATGATCTTATCAAACATGAATATTACACATAGGCTACTTATGTATATTAAAAGATGAATCTTAAAACAAATAAAGGTATAAGACAATTGAGAAGGTAACATGTTAAGAAAACAATTCTTGCTTCATACCATGCAGAAAAATTATGTTTGGCAAATTTTGAAAGCAATTCCACTATACATTACCCCAACTGGCGATGCTCCTGTATTTTTATTGAGAGAGGGACAAGAAGGGATTCAAATCCAGGGAGTCGGGGGCATGGAATATTCTTCAGGGGACATGAGAGTTGGGACATTCATGAAAGATACAAGCCTAATGTGTTTTCAAGATATCGGAAAACTTGTTTTGGAAACTACTTTATAGTGGAAACTGAACACCTAATGGAAAAAAAGTAAAGCTGACATGTGCCTTCTCTAAGTCTTCAATAATACATTCTCTTTCAAGCAATAGTGAAGAAAAGGAAAAATAACCAATTGGTTATTTTCAAAAAATTACACAATACATAATAAAGGATACACACATCAAACAAAAATCAAAGTAAGCACTGGTGCTTGACTTTTACTAAAATTATCTCCAATGAATTGCTTTAGACAATAGTAATGTTGTGTAAACAAGCTTTTGGGTCGGTAATGGTTAATTTCATATAAGTTTGGCTGTTTTTACTGGCTTCACTGCTACTATTAAAGTGCCTTTTTCCCTTTCACTTCCCTCTGTTCCCACGCCCAGAACAGGAGAATAAAATCTTGCAGCTGAACTATGTGCTATCCCAACAGCCCCATACATTGCTTCATCCAATTTCATTGTATTTCAAAATGGCATTGTATCAAACAGAAAAGTACACCCCCTCCAAAATTGCCATTGTCAAAACTTTATACAGAAAAATTTTAACCCTACCTAGAACAAGAAGGGAAATTGCTTTTTTTCTATGAGCAACACTAATTAGTCCTTTTTTTCTCCTGCTTCATTTTTCTTCATCACAGTGGGGGCGCTGGGGCATCATAGAGAGCTATTTAGGGGTTCATTTAAAAGCTGGTTTTAGTATCTTATAGTTTTTTTTATGCACTTGATTCGATAAAGTCATTGTAAAATGCCATATGGCACCCTTAAAGTACAATTTGGATTACGTCTCTGGAATGGACAGGCTGGGCCGGACACATGGGCTTTGGAGGGATCTAATTGTAAACTCTTTTAATATTTTATAGCTATTTTGTAAATTTCACTTAATAAGGCAATCATAGTGTCATATGGCACCCAAACATGAATTTTGGGTTGTTTTTCCATTTTCATTTTTTAAATAAGAATAAATAAAAGGGATCTTTTCCAATGAAAAAAAATCTGCAGACAAAATTCCCCTCCTGGAAAATATTCCAGTTGCTCTTTAGCTTGTATGTTGTCTGAATTACTGAAAAATAAATTTACTTGTAACTGGAAGGAATAGTGTGACTGGTTCTGCTTTGAGGCTGCATTCAACATAATAATCATTCAACAGTTCAATCGTCCAACATGTAATCATCCCAATGATTATATATTCTTGGAGAAGGCTAAATCAAAATCGTGATTTCACCGGTTTTGTGGAAGATAGGCTATATTATTTGGTTTCTTATGATTAAGGTTAGTCTTGCTGATACACATGATATTTTAAAGAATTTTTTAAAATTTATTTTTGAGACCTTTTAGACTGTAATTAGCTATCCTAAGAAGATGATTTAGGAGTTTCTGTGAAAGGGTTCAAGTTACCTTGAAGCAATCCACTGGGTATGAGGCTTTCGTTCAAGGTTAATAATCTTGGACTGTTCATGCTACTGAAAACGCACCTGTTGTGAGTAAAGGCTGAAGGATTTTATGCTTAGTGTTGGTAAGGGTGGTGGTAACTGTATCAATTGGGTCAGAAGCCAGTGCTAGACAATGCCCAACAAATTTGGGTTTTCTGGGCAGGGCTCCCAACCAGCCCTTGAGTAGTCAACAGGGTCAACAACAGGACTACCAGTTCCAAAGGTTCAGTTTTGAGCCTTGTGAAACTAACCATGATCGGATTTGGCGGTTTAATGAATCTAAATATCAAGCTTCTGTTATAAAAGAAGAAGATGTCGCGAATTTTTGTTTCATAATTTACTTGATGTTGTTCAGGACCAGTATAGAGTGGCACGAGAAGTGTAAAATAATAAAATTGGCATGTGTTATAACAACTCAGGAACCGGGGGGAAGGAGAGGGGTCAGAAAATTATCCAGTGGGAGAGTTAAAAACACAAAGGAAGGAATTCTGCTGATCTTAGTTTTTATGAATATTCCTTTGCATATTCTGCTCCTTTCCCTCTGTAGTCAAACATGATTTATTAGCCATATATCCAATAGTATCCACAGAATGCTTATCTTGTCCCCCTCTAAACACCTAAAAATGTTATTAGCCATTCAGAAACCAAATTGTTTAACTGTACATTTTAAATATTGAGTATGAAAGCACTTACTTGATTTGTAACCTAGTATGTTTTAGGCAGTTCCATAAACTAAAAAATAACGCCTAAATTGAAAATGTGTTTGGTTGTTTGATGTTATATAGAAACTGAGCGAAATTGATGAACCTCTAAAATCAAAGTATCCCTCGGCATATTTTCCATGCTGAAGTACATAGCAAAGCACACATAAGATATGCATAACATAAAACAAAAATAAATATACATATATATATATATATATATATATATATATATATATATATATATATATATATATATATATATATATATATATATGTTTATATATATATATATATATATATATATATATATATATATATATATATATATATATATATATACTAGCTGTTGGGGTGGCGCTTCGCGCCACCCCAACACCTAGTTGGTGGGGGCGCTTCGCGCCCCCCCAAGCCCCCCCGCGCGCGTAAGTCGTTACGCGCCATAATAGTTACGCGCCATTGTAGTTGTGTCCCTATGTCCCACCTGTGAATATAGAAATATATATATATATATGGTTTTAACTATGTAAAACTTGCGAATATACAACATTCTTTGCTGTCCCATTGTCTTTGCATATAAATAGATTGTCAGGTTATCCCCCTGTTTCCCCCGGTGTCCCCGTTGTAGTTGTGTCCCTGTGTCCCGGTCGTCATTTATATTCCCTGTGTCCCGGGTCCCGGTCATCATTTGTATCCCGGTGTCCCGGTCTGTATATACATTCGTTTTTTAGTTTTGTTTTTCTCCTTTATTTTTTTCCTTTTTTTTTCTTTTTTAGCTTATTTAGATTTTTAGATTTTTTAGTTTTTTTTATTAGTTTTTAGTTTTTATTTCTTTTTAGTTTTTTTGTCCCGGTCGTCATTTATATCCCCCTGTTTCCCCCGGTGTCCCCGTTGTAGTTGTGTCCCTGTGTCCCGGTCGTTATTTATTTTTTAGTTTTTTACCTTTTTTTAGTTTTTTTAGTTTTTTAGCTTTTTTATTTTTTTTATTAGTTTTTAGTTTTTTTGTAGTTTTTGCCTTTTTTTTAGTTTTTTTAGTTTTTTAGCTTTTTTATTAGTTTTTAGTTTTTTTTGTAGTTTTTGCCTTTTTTTAGTTTTTTTAGTTTTTTAGCTTTTTTATTTTTTTTATTAGTTTTTAGTTTTTTTTGTAGTTTTTGCCTTTTTTTAGTTTTTTCAGTTTTGACGTCACCTGATCCAGTTTTTTCAGGTGACGTCACCTGATCCACGATCCACAGATCCACAGACAACTTATTTTTATATATATAGATAGTTTTTTTTTTTTACTTATGTCCTGGTCGTCATTTATACTCCCTGTGTCCCGGTGCTTTGTTGATTGCTAATCGAACATTCCTTTTGTCCTGGTCGCTTTCTCTTTGAGTGTCGTCATTTATTAGTTTTTTCCTTTTTTTTTTAGTTTTTTATTGGTTTTTACCTTTATTTTTGCTTATTTTTCAGTTTTTTCCTTTTTTTTAGTTTTTTTTTATTTTTTATTTTTTTTAGTTTTTTACCTTTTTTTAGTTTTTTTAGTTTTTTTAGTTTTTTAGCTTTTTTACTTTTTTTATTAGTTTTTAGTTTTTTTTTGTAGTTTTTGCCTTTTTTTAGTTTTTTCAGTTTTTTTTTTAGTTTTTTATTGGTTTTTACCTTTATAGTTTTTTTAGTTTTTTAGCTTTTTTATTTTTTTTATTAGTTTTTAGTTTTTTTGTAGTTTTTGCCTTTTTTTAGTTTTTTCAGTTTTGACGTCACCTAATCCAGTTTTTTCAGGTGACGTCACCTGACACATCCATCCACACATCCACAGACAGACAACTTATTTTTATATATATAGATATATATATATATATATATATATATATATATATATATATATATATATATATATATATATATATATATATATATATATATATATATATATATATATATATATATATATATATATATATATATATTCCTTTTTTTTGTTTTTATAGCACTTGGTATTAACCAAGTGACATATAGCAATCGCAAATTCTGTCAGTCTGGCGGTCTGTTGGTCCCGATTTTGCTACTTTAGACACTTCTAGGTAAGCTAGGACAATGAAATTTGGCAGACGTATCAGGGACCGGACCAGGTTAAATTAGAAATAGTCATTTTCCCGATTTGACCATCTGGGGGGGGGGGCGTTAATTCGGAAAAAATAGAAAAATTGAAGTATTTTTAACTTACGAAGGGTTGATCAGATCTTAATGAAATTTGATGTTTGGAAGGATATCGTGTCTCAGAGCTGTTATTTTAAATCCCGACCGGATCTGGTGACATTGGGGGAGTTGGGAAGGGGAAACCTAAAATCTTGGTAAGCAGAGTGGAGGGATCGGGATGAAACTTAGTGGGAAAAATAAGCACAAGTCCTAGATACATGATTGACACAACCAGAACGGATCCGCTCTCTTTGGGGTAGTTAGGGGGGGGGTTAATTCTGAAAAATTAGAAAAAATGCGGTATTTTGAACTTACGAATGGGTGCTCGGATCTCAATGAAATTTGATATTTAGAAGGATATCGTTTCTCAGAGCTCTTACTTTAAATCCTCACCGGATCTGGTAACATTGGGGGGGGAGTTGGTAGGGGGTAACTAAAACTTGGAAAACACTTAGAGTGGAGGGATCGGAATGAAACTTGGTGGGGGAAATAAGCACAAGTCCCAGATACATGATTGACATAAGCGGAACGGATCCGCTCTCTTTGGGGTAGTTGGGGGGGGGGGGGGTAATTCTGAAAAATTAGAAAAATGAGGTAATTTTAACTTACGAACGGGTGATCGGATCTCAATGAAATTTGATATTTAGAAGGATATCGTGTCTCAGAGCTGTTATTTTAAATCCCGACCGAATCTGGTGATATTGGGAGAATTGGGAGGGGGAAACCTAAAATCTTGGAAAACAGAGTGGAGGGATCGGGATGAAACTTGATGGGAAAAATAAGCACAAGTCCGAGATACATGATTGACATAACTGGAACGGATCCGCTCTCTTTGGGGTAGTTGGGGGGGGGGGGGCTAGTTCTCAAAAATTATAAAAAATGCGGTATTTTTAACTTACGAACGGGTGATCGGATTTTAATGAAATTCGATATTTCGGAGGATATCGTGTCTCAAAGCTCTCATTGAAAATCCCGACTGGATCTGGCGACATTGGGGGGAGTTTGGGTTGGGGGAACCTAAAATAATGGAAAACACTTAGATTGGAGGGATCGGGATGAAACTTGGTAGGAAAAATAAGCAGAAGTCTTAGATACGTGATTTACATAATTGGAATGGATCCGCTCAATTGGGGGAGAGGTTAATTCTGAAAATTAGAAAAAAAATGACGTTTTTAACTTACGAAGGAGTGATCGGATCTTCATGAAACTTCATATTTAGAAGGACCTCGTAACTCAGATCTCTTATTTTAAATCTCAACCGGATCCAGCGTAATTGGGGGGGGGATGGCAGTTGGGGGACCCGAAATCTTAGAAAATACTTAAAGTTGCGAGATCAGAATGAAACTGGCTGGGAGGAATAAAAACCTATCTAAGATACGTGACTGACATAACTGGACCGGATCTGCTCTCTTTGGTGGAGTTGGGGGGGGGGGGGTGTAATTTCAAAAACTGAGGTATTTGTAACTTACGAAAGGGTGACCAGACCAGATCGTAATGAAATTTGATATTTAGAGGGGATCCAGTGATTTAAAGCTCTAATTTTTAATTCTGACCAGATCCCGTGACATTGGGGGGAGTTGGAGGGGGAAACCGGAATTATTGGAAAACGGGAAAATTGGAGTATTTTTATCTTACGAATAGGTGATCGGATCTTAATGAAATTTGATATTTAGAAGGAACTCATGTCTCAGAGCTCTTATTTCAAGTCCCGACCAGATCTTTGACATTGGGGGGAGTTGGAGGGGGAAATCTTGGGAAACACTTGTAGTGGAGGAATCGGAATGAAGCTTGGTGGATAGAATAAGCAAATGTCCTTGATACGTGATTGACGGAACCGTACTGGATTTGCTCTCTTTGGGGGAGTTGGGGGCAGGGGTTCAGTGATTTGGCGAGTCAGGTGCTTCTGGACGTGCTAGGACGATGGAAATCGGTAGGCGTGCCAGTGACCTGCACAAATTGACTTGCTTATTTATTTTCATCATTAAACATGACAGCATTAGGTAAGTGGGTAGATAGGTAGGTATGCATTTATTTCAACAAAAAAATTACATAAATTATACTTCAATCAATGTTATGCTGCTCAGTTTAGGGACCTAAAATTCCCCTGTTAAGCAGTCGAATAACAACATATAAATGATAACTTATTCATTCAAGATGTATCAAACAGAAAAACGTTCAGAAATTAAATAAAAAAAATACATTTTTTAAAAACTGAAAGTAAGGAGCAACATTACAACTCAAAACGAACAGAAATTAGTCTGTATATGAAAGAAGCTGTTCCCTCCTCAATGCCCCGCTCTTTACGCTATAGTAAAGTAGATTTGAGAAAAAGAGTCAAAAAGTAGTGTTGCCAAAGATTGTCTTTTTCAGTCAATCGACCAGGGCTAAATGGAAAGCAGGATGTTTTCAATGCAATGGTAAGATGCTGTAAAGAAATATATAAGTGAAAAGGGAACTTCCTGGGAGGGTGTATGGCTGGAACATAAGATTTATAAGCAACATGCATAAATTTGAAATTTTAAAATAAGAATTACAGTTTAAGAATTAATGCTTCTATATACTTTAATTGACTTTAAAAGTATTTTCAGAGAAAATGATAGAGCCATATTAAATTTGTAAGCAAGTAGAAATAAATTAATTTAATAAATAAAACTTAAAACAAACGGAAAATACTATCATGGAAAAAATGATAAACATAAATTAAAATTAATGATCTTACCAAACATTATGATTACACATAGGCTATTTATGTATACTAGAAGATCAATTTTAAAACAAATAAAGGTATAAGACAATTGAGAAGGTAACATGTTAAGAAAACAATTCTTGCTTCATACCATGCAGACAAATTATGTTTTGCAAATTTTGAAAGCAATTCTACTATACATTACCCCAACTGGCAATGCTGTTAAGCAGCCAAATAACAACATATAAATTATAACTTATTCATTCAAGATCAAAGAAATGCACAAAAAAAACAGGCGAAAAACTATGTAGTCTCTAGACAGCCATATGTCATCTAAAAAAAAAAAAAAAAAAAAAAAAGAAAAAAAAAAAAGAGAATTTTAACCACGATAATTTACAGAATTTTAAGACCATAATTTGCAAATTATTCAAAAAGTACTTTTGTATTCTTCCTTTAATTAACTTAAGGTTTTCAAACCACCTAACACTGTAGAATAATCTTGATAATTTGAATTACATCGATAAATACTTCTAAAATACTGAGGAGACAATCCATTTAAAACCTGGTACTGTAGACAATAGACTACTGCCCTAAAAACTTCATAACTTAAAAAGAAATAAAGGAAAATCGCGTAAGAACAGAACGAAGTTGGTTCCAAGGGGGGAATTTTTTATTTATTTTGATGTCCTTGATAATTTAGGATCTAAAATATTTTTGTCTAGCTTTGTGATATTAAACATATGTCAGAAATCACAACAAAACCAATCAATATCGTAGCCGTCGCGTGAAAATCGTTTATATGCCATTGTAAGCGAAATTTAAGTAACAAGTCTCTAATTGTTTGGTTGTCGCCGTGCACATCTTACGTGTAACCATTTTGAGGAGCTTGGTCAAAGAGATGTCACTATATAATTTTTAAAGCTTCGATGAATGATACGGCCGTACCAGTAGTACCATCCCCCCGCCCGTTTAAAAATAATCCAGGATTTAGTTAAAAGTGTTTTAAGCAAAAAAAAAATTCGGACAAACATTTGCGCTTTCTGTTGTAACTGCTAATCATACATTGTTTTCGTTATTAACTTTTGTATATAATTATTTAGAAAGATTTGCCTGTTTTGGGTGTATCTTTCAATTTCATGGCGAGCGTAAAAAGTGCTTAGATCGGTAACTTTTGTTTTCAAAAAGTTGACATTTTTTGGCTTTAGAGGTGTGCACGCAACAACCGCGTCATGTTCAATTTGAAAATCTTGCTACTTTCCTACAAGTTCCTGTCTGGGCGCTTCTACGTGTATTTGGTGGACACACTAATAATGGTATTGACCGCTCATAGTGGCGAGTGTCAATAGTATATTCGACACATTGAAGTTCAAATGCTATAGGATCCATGTCCAAGCTGTATGAATGTTTACATATACTTTCTGAATTAAACTTTCCACATATTGGAGCACTGCTGTTAGATCTTCTTGGTATCGATTCCTCGTATTGATTGTTAGGCGTTACCTCTTCAAATACTATCTCATCTTGGGTTGTTTGACTCATAGGTTTTGCATTTTTTATTTTTGCTGCTTCTTCTGGAAGTATGGGGAATCCAGCATAACAACTGTTAGTGGCACATTGTGCTTCAAATAAATAATCGTCCAATGCTTCACTCCGTCTGCGCTTAGGTTTAGTCATTTCAGTTCGTATCTTCTTTACTAGTTTATCATATAGAGGGAAATTCTTGGTGCTGAAACTGTCCATATTCTCTGTCAATTCACTGGATTCTTTCATTGCCCTCGTCCACCTAGCTTTTCCAAATATTATGGGACTTGCAGCACTACGTATATCAATCTCCTCGCTTGATTCCTCATCACTGTATTCATCACTCTCGATTCTGACTTCAATGAAGTTTTCTTCTTCTAATTCATAGTCATTTACTTTTGGCCAAACCTTAAGAAATGTACCGTTGCCACAAGGACCTTGTGTATATGGTTTATAGCAATTTCCATCTTCCCATAGAATGTAACCTATTCGGCAAGTGCAAACCACTTCTCCAGATTTGGTGAAAGAATAAGTTTGGCCTTTGCTGCATTTGATTTCTTTCTTATTTTTTTCTTTTATTTTTGTTTGCTCTTCCAGTACTGCCTTTGCACATTTTCGATGTTTTCTGGACCTGTAGCCTTTGCATGTATCAGGATGTTTCTTGCACTCGACTTCTCCTAGAACATATAGAGTTAATTAGTAGGATTGTTACTGAAGAAGTAGATTACTTGAGAATTTGGATTTATTATTGCAAACTTGAAAAAATCATATTTTTAAAATACTATCAGGGACAAATAAAGTTACAACGTCAGTGATTTGATGCTGTCATTCAGTCAAGATCAGTTTAAAATGTTGTCGCCGTTAAAATTCCAGTACTTGCCATAATGTTTCATAGTTTTTGTACACCTACATAAATACTTAACGGCAAGCTGTTGAACCAGTTATTAACTGTTTCTTGAAGTTCATCATCAATGCCACAGCACTTTCGACACAGAAAATCTTTCAACTTTGGGGACAAGGGAAAGTCACTGGACGCTACGTCGTGAATGAGTGTGAATGCTCAAAGCGTTCCCACTTCAGCTGTTGAAGTAAGTCTTTTGTCAATGCACCCGAGTAAGGATATGTGCTATTGTGGATGACGCGGCAGGTCAGCAATCCACACCTTTTGTTTTTAGCCATTCAGTGAATTTATGTAACTTCTGACAGCAGTCCTATGCATTTATGATCTCATCTCTTGGTATTTAGTCAACGACCGAAACACCCTTACGATCCCATAACGCAGTAGCCATAACCTCTGTGGTTTATGTTTGTCTTTTTTTAGCTTGGTAAAATATGTTTTTTTTC
The DNA here is from genome assembly GCF_032884065.1 of Artemia franciscana. Classification (NCBI taxonomy): domain Eukaryota; kingdom Metazoa; phylum Arthropoda; class Branchiopoda; order Anostraca; family Artemiidae; genus Artemia; species Artemia franciscana. The sequence goes on from NC_088874.1 coordinate 26,847,000, forward strand.
TGCTTTTGGGAGGAATGTGAATCGCGCCATTCTATTGAATGAAGCTTTGCTTCTTGAATGATGTGTGAAATCCGAAAGTGCGGCTGAGTGCGGTTCTTATTTCCTTGTTTGTGTTCTTCTAACAACCTTCTAATAACCCACTTAGCACAACTTTTTTGTGATTAAGTTCATTACTGCGAATCTTGTGTAAGATAGCTCTAGATATCTCAGAAAATAATGAGCTCAGGAAATATGATTAGTGACACTTGTATAAAACAGAATAAAAGAACTGCTGAATCGATTTGTTCTGCATCTTATTGGCTCGAACTTGTTCGCGTGTCGGGTATTGGCAATAAGAGGAGGACAATAAGAGGGACAATTGCGGACAATAAGAGGAGACAACAACATCCTGTGTTTTCCATTATCGAGGAGCGACTGTCCGAATTTGCATGTGAGATGGGATCTCCGCTTTCTCAATATCGGTAGTTTCAACGTTGTAGTTTCAATTATATATGTGTCATATTTGGGGCCCAGTATGGTTTTCGTCACCTGTTTTTGAACAATCTCGAGATCGTCACTTAAATAGTCAATTTCGTGCACCTGTGACAGGGCACGTGTATTCTAGCAAGGGCTATTTATAGTAGATATACGCTAGTCGTAACTGATTCACTGGGAAACCTTGTCGTCGGAGTTTAGTGAGTCATCGCAAACCGCAGTTGCTCTTTTTCACAAGGTTAGAAACATGATAGCTGAAAGAATAATCAATACTGAAAATTACACCAAGAATAGTTGCAGTAGAAGTGGTTGGGAACCAGGGTTCAGGACCAGCTACGTCCGTTTTAAGCGTAATCAAAGGTATCACTTTTTTATTGGCGTTAATTTGAAGTCCATTATTCCTGCACTGATCGGTGAAAGTTTCTTATAATTCAGCTTGGAACTCGGATATTGTCTAGGATTTATTCTTGAGAAATATTCTTGAGGAAGGTGGACAGATCATCGACGTATTCATCAAAGTCAACGAGCTATGTAGTTGATCACAACAAAGAACAGTTAGGCAGCCAGCTTGGTACCTTGGGGAGCACCACACTTTATTTTAGCCCATTCAGAGTTGAGATCTCTGGCAAAATCGCATATACGTACTTTTGACAGCCTCTGAGGAAACTGACTATCATCAGCAGGGTCTGTTTTCTAGCCTCCGTTTGTTTTAGGTTTTGTACAGCAGTGATATGGTGGATTAAATCGAACACTTTACCGTAATCAGCGAGCAGAAGGTTTACTTTGGTGTTTCCCTTGTCTAGCCATTCAGTTATCAGATGATAGAGACGCAGAATATAATGGGTAGGGCTTCTTTCTTTCAAACAGCCATACTAGAAAGGGTCTAGATAAGGGTTGATTGATGCTTCCTTACATATATCCATACACCTAAGTGATTTGACTGTAAAATTTATCGTTCACAGTTTCGTGGAGCTCAAAAATCTCGTGACACTTCGAAATTCACAGGTCGCGGTATCTTCAGTTGTATTGCATATTTTAAGGTTTAACAGCCGGGCGATAACCGACTGTAACGGATCGCTCCAAGAGCTAGAATGAAACATGCTATCTCTCGTACAAGACGTTCTATAGTTCCCGAATAACTATAAATGAGCAATAAAAACCATCAGAAAACAAACAAACCAAGCAGCCTTGATAAACAAACAATATTTCAGTGAGGGAGTGGCAGGGCTAGAGAGATTCGTCAGAGCTATTTAAGAGAAGTGACTCTGTTTTTATGTCTGGGCGTACTTAGGACCAATCTTGAAAAGGAACTGGATTCTCTCTAAGTGCATATATAATGATAAGACTGCACAAAGCCAGCAAAACCATTAATTATGATGGACATCACAGATTAATGTTCTCTTTGTTGTGTATAGTGCTGAATAAAGAAGAACGACAAAGAAGAAGAAAAAGTATTGTCGTAAATAAAGAAAGTAAACAAAACGTCGGGCAAAAAGGGAGACAAAACCTTAAGAAAAAACTACGAGCGAGTTTTTACAAGTTTAAAATATACTATTCCATAAGGACAGTCGAAATACGCTTTGTTCTTAACACCAACTATTTCCTAGTAACCAATCCAAGTTGATTATTTTGAAGATGCACCTTATACAAGTAAATGCTGGATTATTTTGCCCCCGAAAATATAAAAATATAGCTGAAGTATTGCTCTTATTTCGAAAAACGTGGTATGAGTAGGCTAAGGCTACAGTAGCCTATTGTGGCTCCAAATATAACACCCATTATATTTTTATGATGTGCATGATGGTTAGAACAGTTTGATGCTGTGTTTATCACAAAATGATTGCAACATAGTGATAATGCAATAATAATGCGAGACGGTGACGAAATTTTGCCCTTGTTAGTAAAAACTAATAACTCCGAAACTTTGCCATTGAAATACATTGTTATTTGTAATCTTCGAGTAACAGTTCAACAAAGACGAATGTTCATACCCTAAAATGTGTAAAAAGCTCGCTAATTAGCACAAATATGTAACCTTCGTCCCCTAGAGATGAACGTGCCTTACTTAAACTATGAATCCTACTAGCGCTTTAGCTTTAAAGATGCATTGTCTATAATGTCTTAAAGTGTCCTCTGCCGTAGGTACCCGAGAAGAAAAAAAACTTCAAGTGAATACAATTTAGTTCGGAATGTAGATGGGTTTAGAAGCGTCAGATGAATATGAACATCCATTCTCGTTGTCTCCTTACCCAAGGTACTTTTCCAATAATATTAAAGTAGAATGGCGGAAGGAAATACACACCTGGAAACCGACATTCTGATGTCTGAATGACCCAAAGTACTTTAATTTAAAGCGCCATAAATTTAAAGTCAATGACACATTAAATCTGCCCTGCTTTCTACTAAAAATTCGATGAAAAGATGTTGTCATGGAGGGCAAGAGAACTTTTGCCTTTCTTCCTTTAGGTCGAAAATGCGCGCATGATCCCAACTGAAACGGAGTGTAGCATGCCGAATATTCTGCTAGAAGCCTGACAATAAGAGGAAGAAGGGTGCTCGAGGGGTCAGAGACACACTCCCTGTCTGTACTAATATTGGTTAAAAATCCTTGAGTGGGTGCGATTGAACCAAGGAGTAACATACACACTTTTCTGCATGAAAATTTTAGTGAGAGGTGCTGCTGGAGGGTCCTTGGCTCCACATTGATCCTAAGATCATGCAATTTTGAAATTTTTCTTACGATTTTTTTGATCCTAAGAATGAAATTTTTTCGTATAATTCCAGTTCAAACAGGGTATGTCATTTTTATCTTTTTTTTCAGAGTTGGTGGTAAGCGGAGTGGAAGTGGAACAGTATAGGGGGGCTTCTCGCCACTTTAGTTCTTCAATAAAAAAAAATCTTCAAACGACCTCAAACAACCAAATCTTTGCGTTAGTCTGATTAGAAAAGGCGCGACTAGTCTTCGTTTATGTCGATGAGCTGGTGACGGGAGGGGTGGAGGATGTTATAGATATCAAGGGCCCACTTCACGCCTTCAATAATTTTTATCAAAAACCATTTCATAATTTGGCTTCAAACAGACTGCGAAGTATCTGCCCTTCTGGGGATAAGGCTGCCAGAGGGCAGGAAAAGGATTTTGAGGGGATTATGGATTTACTTTTTACTTCTTAACAATACTAATTGAAATTCATTGTATAATTTTGGGACAAACACAATTCTGTATGCCTAACTTGTTACTTAAGTTTAGTAATGATGTATAGGGGTTGCCAGAGAGGTCATTGGCCCACTTCGGTCCTCTAGTCTTACAGACTGAAAATATGTGCACCGTTCTGCTTCAAATGAAGCACAAACCTCCAAAGATTTACCATAAGACTTTATGGAGACAGAGATCGCAATTGGTAGAGTAACTGCCCCACTTTACCTCTTCATCCCAATTAATAATCTTCAAGTGATGCCAATTTTAAAAAACGCATCATATCTACCTGTTTGCCAGAAATTTGAGATGGGAAGGGGGCAATTATGCAAGAAGTTCTAAAGCAGCCTGTAGCAGAACTTGACAAAATTCCAAAACCTGCCGACAAATTTGGGGATAGCGGAAGCACTAGCATTTTCTGACAAAATCTGCTCGCAAAGTTCACTAGGCAATGAAAACTGCCAAGTAGTACTACCAGTATCAATAAATTAGATTTTGACATGTTTTTTTTTTGTATTTTTGCTCTTATCAGAGGTAAATTCAGGATTTTTGGAGAATTAAGGAGAAGGGACGGGGGTAGTGGCTTCGAATTGAAGAGTTTTTTCTTTTTTCTCGTAGGCAGGATTTTAATAACCGTTTTTGTTCGACGAATTCACGTAATTTGAAAAGAAATCGGCATCCAAGAAAGGAGCGTATGGTGGTCGCCCCCGTCCCAAGATTGGCCACCGACTCGTATTGAGTTTAATGTCTTTTTTGTAGTTTTCTTTCCTTTTTTCCAGCATCTAGGCTAAATTCTTCGTGAAGAATTTAGACTCATCTCGTTTCAAGCTCCCTGTGCCTTTTTTCTAAGTATTCCTTGTTTGTACCTATGATTACTTGCAGACTATTGGCTTTGAAGGCTTAGCATTTTTTAATACTGGTCCTTTGGGCTCACTCTGCCTTGTGCTATTTCAGCTGATTCTTGGTTCAGGTACCCTATATGACCCTTCTTACACCCCTGGTAGGAAATGATTATCATCAATAGGAAAGTGATACTTCGTAAAAAAAAGGAAATAAAATCCTTAAAAAAGTTTTTTTTTTAATATCACATCAACAATGTTATTTTCATGATTCAGTTGGGGAATTATTTTTACAGATAGGACACCTCACATTTGTTATTATAAATTCACCTGTTTCACTGTTGATAGTAATCCACTCTCCCACGTTACATGGGCCTCGAGTTAATATGCCCACACATCGGTCCTTTATGAAAACATCAGTTTCATCACATATTGGAATTTCTAATTTAGCCTGTGGAAAAGGCTCTTTCTGTGATTTTGTCTGAATAACTTCTTCTTCAAACACGATGCCCTTTGGATGTCTTGTTATTTTCATATGTTCCAATTCGCTACAAGTAGATACAAAGTATCAGTTAAAATAATGTCATAGTAAGCAGCGATTTTTTTTACTGTTAAAAGAAAGGTAATATTCGAAGATAGTGAATACATGGAAAGTCCAGACTTAGTCTAAAATAGTTTTTTTCTTCCCTGAAAAAGGGAAGTGGCTGTCCTCCCAAAAAGTTATATTGCTTTGTCCAGTATTTTCTTTAGCCTTTTAAAACCCATTTCTTAATTTTCTTTTCTTCGATTTTTATTCTTTTTTGATTCTTCAATTCACGGTGCCAGGTACATTTAAATATCTGATTTTTTGGGTCTTGTCTTATGTGCTGGTCCAGGCTGTTGATAATCTTACATGATAGTCCAGGTTGTTAATTTGTTAATGGTTCAGGTGGTGGGACAAAAATATCTTTTTCTTCCAACGAATTATCATTTATGACACTTCTCAAGTTTTCGATACTGATATGTATTTTCATATTTGGTCTTTTCAAAGATATTTGATTGTTGAAGCAAGTCCGATTTCTAACACCGATTGTCTACTAAGATTCAAACTTTCGGTTTTCTTTTTTAAGGTTTTGAATTGTTGTAATCCTTTGTTAAATATATACAATTATTTTTGTAATTACCATTTTTTTGCTCTTTAAGCAGTTTAATGTAAGCTTTTCCATGCTCGAAAACCTTCAATTTTTCCACACAAGTATGACAAGTGTGACAACATCATTGCAATACTGATGTATACAAAAATGACGTCACTCACATGAAACTTTTTTTTCCAAAATTAAGGCTTTTAACGAATTTTTTCAAACTTCTGACCTATCTAGATCGTTTTTTAAGGCTACTCATACAAATTTTCCCTAAAAAATATGTAGCCGTTTTCAAGAAAAAGTAAATACATATATATAAATACACAATTATTGCTCTACGGGTATTCATGATTTGATTAAACTTGACTATCCAGTTTATAAAGATATCCGAAAGACTTGAATATCCTGTTTAAAAAAATAGATTCAGAAGATGGGAGATACCCTTGCCTGAAAGCAAGATTAAGAAAAAAATACCGGGATTTGTTTTACTGGAGGAAAAAATTCCCTCTGCACTGTCACCATTTGTACCGGCCTCAAAAGTAATCCTTAAGGGAACATTAATGGGAAGCGGTAAAATTCTAGTTTAAGGGCTTAAAGCTATCCTGAGAAGTAGTTCTATTAGGTGAATGAAACTTTCAGTAATGAATCCAAGGCCAAAAATTTATCCTGAGAAGGTATTGCCAAGCTATTATGCCTACCCTTTTCCTATTTCTTGGGTCTATCTAAATTCTGACAAAAAAAGGTTTTATCCTAATTTTGGGATTTCAATCTCTTCTTCAATGCTTTAGTTTTCGAAAGTGCAATTCCTGTTACTTCAACAGGATGTTAAGCCGGATTAGGTGTTTTTTTTTTTTTCCCCTAGAAGATGTAAAATTTTAAGAAAATATTTACAGATCTTTAAAACCGTATAAATCGGGATTGAGCAAAGATATGAAGCTTAAAACGCTTCTCTTAGCCTCATTTGAGTAGAAGATTTGTTTTGCAAGGCTTCACTTTGATAAGGAAAAGATCGTTAAAGGTCCTGAAAGGTCAGTGCCTTTTAGAGGGAGAAGCAGTGTTGGCAGATGCTTCAAAATACCTTCTAGGAAGATCATTAAGGCTCTGGATCCGCTCATGAAAATTTAATTCACCTAACTCAACGAATTTCAAAATAGCAAAAGCTCTCCAAACTAGAATTTTACTATGAAGCTTATTTCCATTTTTTTTTTCAAAGAGATCTTCAACAATTGTTTACAAATTTTTGAACTTTCAGATTTCTCCCCCCTGCCCCGTGCTTAGCAACCTTTAATGTTGTTATTTGAAATCTTTAATTTAAAATTACTAATCAAATACCGGGTAAAACTTATAAAATACCGGGTACTGTATAGTTGGAGCAAAGATCTACCCTAGAAGCTCCATTTAAGAATTTATTTTCCTTCCAGTAAAACTGCGTGCAAAATGATCAGTCATTCAAAATCTGATATTTGTGCCTAGAAAGACCCTCCCTACATTGAATTCCTCTCCTTTGCAAAAGTCATTTGATATCCTTCCATTGCAATTTTGGCCGTGTCCACACATTGCATGAAGTCTAGTAGGTCAGATGGTAGGCGAAATGCATACGAGATTCCATAACCGACATAGGGACAAGGTGAACAACTACTCGATTCTTTTTTATGCTCTTTCGGATTGTAGTAATCAATCCAATCGCCGAGCCCCCTCCCCCTGATAGTTCCATATGTAGCCCTAGGAATATATAAAAACTATACCAAGCAATGAGATTCCTATTTTATAATATGCGAGAAATTCTATTAATCAGATGGCCTTGTCTTCTTCCAATATTAAATACTTTTTAAAATCATTTTAAGTAATATTTTGGCAAGCGACGCACTCAATCACAGCACGGAGATAAACTGCATACTGAGAAGATAACCGATTTAACGGATCTCGGCGTTTACTCCCCCCCCCTCTGTGATTATCGCCCGGAAAATCCCACCCGCGAAAAATACCCCCGTGGAAAATAGTCCCTCGAGCCCCCCCCTCGGTAAATACACTGGTGGAAAATAAGGCTTTCCAAATTTGATTATTTTATTTAGTTAATTTTTTTTTTAATTTGCGTAGGGGAACGAATTTTGGTACTTGTGTGTTGTGCGTCACTCACTTGTGTTTACGCTGTGTAAAACTCGAGAACAAACAGGTTTCTCCGTTAGTTTCTTTCAGCTTAGCGCGAGACAAGACAAAGATATGTGCCGAAATATATAGGAAATATATTATTTGGGCTATATATTTGCACATAGGGGGTTTGCACATAAGGGGAGGGCGGTAAAGTATTTGGACAGTTCGAAGTCAGAAAACAACTTTTACTTCATAATATGCAGAATAATTGTACCTAACATATTTTGCACGCAGACCTGCTATACTTTACCCCCCCCCCCTTTAATATGTAAATATATAACCCAAATTTGTTTCTAAAGTAACGGCGAGACTAATAAAAAGACGGTTTGTTCTCAGGTTTAACACAGCGTAAAATTGAGTGAGTGGCGCATAATACACAAGTTCCAAAATTTCTACCCCCTACGGAAAAAAAAAAACAAAAACAAAAGTCAAATGAAATTTTCAAATTTGAGGAGCCTGATTTTCCACGGGGGGGGGGAATTTAACGGAGAAACCTGTTTGTTTTCATTTTTAACACAGCGTAAAATTGAGTGAGTGGTGCATAATACACAGGTTCCAAAATTTCTTCCCCCTACGGAAATAAAAAAAAGTCAAATGAAATTTTAAAATTTGGGGAGCCTTATTTTCCACAGGGGAGGGGATTTTCCGGAGGGCATTTTCCTCCGGAGGTATTTTCCGCGGGGGTTATGTTATGGAAGGTAATCGTCGGAGGGGTTGGGTAAGTGCCGGCCATCTTTTTAACATAGGTCCATCTCTATAATGTACGTATGACTAGATTGACGTAATGAAGATAGGGGAGACTGGGGTAATGGCGGCCAGTGGGTAATGACGGTCACCATGATTTCTCGTAAAGTCGATAACGCAGATGCATACCGATTGTATCTGCCATCTCAAGAAAGTGTATGGAAGTGCTAGTGGAGCGCTCGCCATCTTGCCAGTTTTAGTTTGTCTGTTGTGCAAGAAAGACTGTTTTTACGCTTCACCTTATAAGACAGACAATAGTTTAATCCACTATCATCTCTTTCTGTTTACATTTCACGAAACAAGACTTATCTCGCAATAACAAGGTAAGCCATATTGTTGTATCTTGTAGCATTTTATTAAGGTTTAAGCACTTATATTTTCATTTTTAGCCGATAAAATAACGACCATGCGGTTGGGGTAATGGTGGTCACCCCACTTGGGGTAACAGCAGTCGCGACCGGCATTGCCCCATTAGTGCCAATATTTTTCATAAATTTGTTTTCTATATTTCAGAGACCGAGAAAATAAATATAGAAAACATATAAAGATAAATGGACTGCAGAGGGCTTAAGGAAAGCAAAAACAGCCATTACTAGAGGATTATCGATTCGCAAAGCTGCAGATCAGTTCAAAATACCATTCAGCCCGTTGCAAGAACGAATGAAGAGTGGGATTGAATCTGATCCAAGCTTAGGCAGGGAGTGTGTCTTCCCTCTACACGAAGCAGCTCTAGCTGACCACGTAGACACTTTATCGAAGATTTTCTACGGCATCACTGCACTAAAATTAAGGAAAATTGCATTTCAATATGCAGAAAAAACCATTTAAGTCATAGATTCGATCAAGAAACAAAAATGGCTGGCCTGGATTGGATGTAGGAGTTCATGGACAGAAACAAAATTAGTGTGCGCAAACCCGAAGCCACTGGCATCGGAAGAGCCATGGGGTTTAATAAAGAGGAAGTACTGTGCAGGACCCTGGTCTAATACTGGCAGAACGGGGCCAAAAGCATGTGGGTCTTATTACAATTTGGGAAAGGAGCAAAAACATTACAGTTGTGTGTGCAATGAGTTCGGGAGGGCTTTATGCTTCACCAATGTTCATTTTTCCTTGATCTCGTATGTCCCCGCTCTTAGAAAAAAACGGACCACCTGGATCAGTTTACTCATGCTCTAAGACAGGCTGGATCAATGAAAAACTGTTCGTTATTTGGGTAAAACACTTTGCTCAGTTTATTCATGCTAGTAATAACAACAAAATGCTTTTTATTCTGAGCAACCATTTCACTCATTGCTCAGGTGAAGCTTATGATATTTGTGGGGAGAAAGGGATTGTTATCGTGTCGCTGCCACCCCATACATCACTTAGGCTTCAGCCTCTGAATGTAGTATTTTACTCACCCTTGAAGGCTCATGAAAACCAGGAACATAGTCAAATTTACCCCTTACGATGTAGCAGAGCTATTCTTTAAGTCCTATTCACCAGTTGCTACGATTGCAAAAGCAACAAGCGGGTTCAAAAACACTGGGATCCATCCTCTTAATCAAGGAGTTTTCAAAGATGAGCATTTTTTGGTAGAGGACATCCTCCAGAAGAATCAAGAGTTAACGCCTGATTGTGTGGAAGATTACTTGAAAGCTAATTCAAATGAAGTCATCACAAAAGTAGACCAATACGAAGTCATGACTGAACAAAACTTAGAATCCTCGGCCTAACTTGAAAAAGTTTATATTCAGCCTAACACAGAAATTGATGTGTCTGTGCAAGAGATTTCTCCTCTACCTGGATGCAGTAGTTGGGCTGATGAACCAAGAAAAGGAGCAAGACAAAAGCAACATTCTCAGATCTTGACTTCAACAGCGATGAAAATCCTGCTTTAAGAAAAAAGAGAGCGAATCGATTGATGAGGATAACGTTTGTGAAGACGAATAAAAAAGTGAGCTTTGTCTGAGAAAAGGGTAAAGAAATTTATTTCTATTGCGAAGACACATAGAAGGATGGAGAGGCATGGTATCGGTCCACCTCTTGTGCATTATGGGCACATCAAGAATGTTCTGGATGGGACACTCCTGACGCGTGTTTATGTGACATGTGCTCCAGAAAGTGAAATTGACTTAAAGTTCTTAAAGCTCATGAGTTAAATATATTGGCGCTTAAATTTTGTGAGCCATTTTTTGTATGGAAAGATGTTTTTTCAAGTGTTTGGCTTCTAATTATGTCCACGCTTTCAATTACATTTTTGTAATTTCCTAAATACGGAATTATGTAACAATAAAAATATAACGATTTAAGTTTAACATGTTTGTGTCTTTGAAATTTCTCATATTTCTTAATTTACAGCCATTTAGTAGAACATGACATTAGCGACTGCCATTACCCTATGAAAGGGGGTAATACCGGTCAAAGCTGATTTTGCAAAATCATTCATAATACCAATAGGTAAGCTTGTCTAAGGCTCAATTTGAGTATACAATAGGTAAAATATACTATGTCAGCGATTTAACATTATTTCGTTTGAATTTTAGGTTTATGCTATTTTTTATTCTCATTTTACCTTAGGTGAACGCCATTACCCCAGTCTCCCCTATACATTATTGGGCTACATTATGCGGAGCCCTCAGGAGGAAGGAGGTGGTGTATTGTGAGTAAATTGATTAGTATAATTTGAAAGGGAACAGAAAAAGAATGCATAGCGTTTTCACCTTGTCCTTAAGTCTGTTATGGAATCTCGTATATATATACCCACCAGACTACGATTTTTTTTGGATTGTTTCCGTAAATATCGTAAAAGTTTTTACCAGGACGGTATTTCGCTACATTTACATTTTTCGAGGATGTACGGAGGGATAACTGCAAATGAATTATAGAGTAATCGAAGAGATCTTAATTTTACCAGCAAATTTTTAGTTTTGATCCTCAAACGCGAATATCATTGATAATAATATTGGTACTTGTGTATTATTCAGAACACACTCAATAAGTGAAGTTAGGTTCTTTCGTGAAATTAAATAAAACAAACAAGTTTTTTTAACTGCAAGTAAAGAGCAGCATTAAAACTTAAAACGAACAGAAATTATTCCGTATATGAAAGGAGTTGCCCCCTTCTTAGCACCTCGCTCTTTACGCTATAGTTTTTTTTTATTGTCTTAAAAAGTAGAGTTGGGAGAAAGAGTCAAACTTTAGCGTAAAGAGCGAGGCGTTGAGGAGGGGACAACCCCTTTCATATACGGGATAATTTCTGTTCGTTTTAAGTCAATGTTCCTCGTTTCTTGCAGTTAAAAAAAAGCTTGTTTTTTTTAATTTGATTTCTGAACGTTTTTGAAATAATGTTTATTTTGATTTTGGCTCACCGCACATGAATAATTAACACGAAATTTGCATATTAATTACTTTTTTTGCTAAATGGCTTTCTCATAGTTTTGATCAGACGATTTTGATAAAAAAAGGGGTGGGAAAGGAGGTCTAGTTGCCCTCCAATTTTGGTTACTTAAAAATCCAACTAGATTTTTAATTTTTTGTACGTTTTTATTAGTAATAAACATACGAACCCCCTTATATACGTAATATTTTTTGCTCGTTTTAATACTACTCATTACTTCCATGTGAAAAAAATATTAATTTTCTCATTGTTTTTTTTTAATAATGCTAGAAAATCCAGCGTCCGCTTCGTGGAAATTCTCTTCCCTCATGATAAATTCCTCCATGGAATGATCCTCCCACGTAACCCCCTCTCCTCGCCTGACCCCCAAGCGACCCCACCCCAACGCAAAAAAATCCCACAAAACATTTGTACACTTCATAATAACCATTACTATAAGTAAATTACTCCATCTATGAAAGGGGACGTTTCCTCTTCAGCACCCCGCTCTTTACTTTCAACTCTACTTTTTAAAACAGTAAATAACTTTAGTGTAAATAGCGGGACGTTGAGAAGGGAACAGCCTCTTTCATATACGGAGTAATCTCTGTTTGTTTTAAGATTTAATGTCGCTCCTTACTTTAAGTTAAAAAAAAAAACTTGTTTTTTTATTTAATTTCTGAACGCTTTTGAACTAATGCATGTTTTTGGTTTGGCTCTCCGCACATGAATAATTAAAAACAAATTTGTATATTTTTTTTTTTTGGCTTAATGGCTTTCTTGTAGTTTTGATCGGACGATTTTGAGAAAAAGAACCGGGGGCCTAGTTATCCTCCAATTTTTGGTTACTTAAAAATAAAAGCAAATTTTTCAATTTTTTTACGAAGTTTTTGTTTGTAATAAACATACGTACCTTACGAATTAACTTACGTAACGAACTTCTATGTTTGTGTATTTTTTATTACATATATGAGGGGGTTTACCCCTCGTCAATACCTTGCTCTTTGCACTAAAGCTTGAATTTTACCCCAAATCTTTCAGAATGACCCCTGAATTACAAAGACCGTTGAACAAATAGTTGAAATTATTAAAAATACTTTAGCGTAAAGAGCAAGGTATTGTGGAGGAGGCGAATGCACGTAATATTTTTTTGCTCGTTTTGAGTTTTAATACTGCTCATTATTTCCATGTGAAAAAATTATTTATTTTGTATATAAAAAAAAAATACAAAATGTATATAAAAATATACAAAAGTTACGAATTAACTTACGTAATGTTCTTCTATATTCGTATGTTTTATAACGTAAATGAGGGGTTTTGCTCCCTCGTCAATACTTCACTCTTTACACTAAATCTAAAATTTTGTCAAAGTTCCTTAAGAATGACCGCTGAATCACAAAGGCCGTAGAATAAGTAGTTGAATTTACTAAGAATACTTAAGTGTATAGAGCTAGGTATTAGGAGGAGGTAGGTAATAATTTCTGTTCGTTTTAAGTTTTAATGCTGCTCCTCAAGTTATGTTGAAAAAACTTTTCATATTTATTTTTTCATTGTTTTTTTTTTAAATAATGCTAGAAAATCCTGCGCCTCCGTCACGGAAATTCCCTTCCCCATTGACAAATTCCTCTATGGAAAGATTCCTCCGTGTAACCCCTTCCCCTCAACCCATCCCCCCAACCAAAAAAAAAATCCCACTGAAAACGTCAGTACACTTCCCAATAACCATTACTATTTGTAAACAACTTGCCCCTCCCGCGTGGACTGTGGGGAAGTAAGTCGTCCCCAAAGACATAGTTATTTGGTTTTTCGACTATGCTAAATAAAATGGATATCTAAGAATTTTAATCCGGTGACTTTTGGAAAAAATGAGCGCGGGAGGGGACCTATGTGCCCTCCAGTTTTTTGGTCCCTTAAAAAGGGCACTAAAACTTTTAATTTCCGTTAGGATGATACCTCCCGCGACATTCTAGGACCATTGGGTGGGTACGATCACTCCTGGGAAAAAAAAACACAAAAAAAGCAAATAAACGCGTATCCGTTATCTATCTTCGGGCAAAAAATACAAAATTCCACATTTTTTTAGATAGAAGCTTGAAAATATTACAGTAGGGTTCCGATACGCTAAATCTGATGGTGTGATTTTCGTTAAGATTCGATGACTTTTAGGGGGTGTTCCCACATTTTTTCTAAAAAAAGGGCAAATTTTTGCAGGCTCGTAACTTTTGATGGGTAAGACTAAACTCGATGAAACTTATATATTGAAAATCAGCATTTAAATGCGGTTTCATGATGGAACTATTGGTGTCGGAATTCCCTTTTATAGAGTTTCGGTTACTATTGAGCCGGGTCGCTCCTTACTACACTTCGTTACCACGAACTGTTTGACAGACTGCGATGCAGGTACATTTTAACGAAATATTTGGTATTTGTTCATTGTTCAGTTGATTCAATTCAATCCAGAATGCACTCGAGAATTTTGCTGAGAAAACCGGTTTCATAGTCACAAAGACAAAACTCAGTTTAGTTTGCTACGCATAGTGATAGAAGATAGTGTCTTAGCATGGATTTTGAAATGAAGATTTGGGATTTGCCAAAGACAAAAAAAGGCAATTATGTTTTTGGCAATTATATTTTTTCCTAATAAAGTATTATATTTCCATCATATTTTGTTTTATTTCATTAGCTTTGTCAAAAGTTTGGGCTATATATTTGCACACTAGGGGGGGATGGGGCGCATTATATCAAATACCTAAACAAACCTAATCACCTCTATATATAAAATATTTCATTAAAATGTATCTGCATCGTAGATTGTTTAACGAAAGAACCTACTTCTCTTATTGAGTGTGTTCTGAATAATACACAAGTACCATAATGTTTAATAAGCTGACTTATGGGAATGATACTATCCATATGGGGGGAGATATGTTTCAAAAGTGGGATCTGAACTTGATTAATAATTGCTGGGAAGACTATTGAGTTTAGCTGTGTAGGCATTGGCTTCTCGAATTGACAAGAAAAGAGTCGGCTGTATATTTGGTTTACTTTAATATTCATCCCTCATTTCTTGAAGGAGGGGGCATTGGTACCCCTATTGGCATTCTTAAAAGTTGGGATTCAGCACTATTCCTTCGGTATAGTATTAAGTTCGCTTCTACAGCCTATTAATATTAACGTATGCTTACCTCCTGTCATCATCACTGGACTCTGTCTGTATTTTATGTCCTGTTTTGGAATCAGCAGATCCAGATCTTTCAGCAGCTTTGGAAAAAACTAGCACATTAGCAACTATGATCAAAAACAGTGGATCCATAGTGTCACAGACTAAAACTAGCGGTTGCTTGTAGCTAAATAAAACTGAATTGAAAACTCTTATTCACTGCCAAAATCAGGTTTTTCTGGATTTTAGCTTCAATTGTGTCTTAAAGCTTTTCTTCTTGTTTTGCTTTTTTCTTTGCATGGAAGTTGGTTCGCTGCCAAAGCACCTTTCCAGTATAAACTGTTTAAGTCCTACTATTATAAAGGAATAAACTGAGGGATGGGGAAGGGCAGTATATTGTGTTGTCCTTCAGATCCAGTCGAGACTCCTTCCATAAAAAAGGAAAATCTCGGAATACGGAAAGATAAAAAAAACATGCTTGGGTCTGAAAGCAGACTTTTTTTTCTCATGGAAGAACAATTTTCCCTCACCCTTAGCCTTGGTTTTGTCCACGTATGATATACTTCATACCCTAGGTTCACCCGGCTGCCTTTTCGTACCGAAACGGACGTTTTCGTGTTTTGTATTTCCTCCGTATTTTGTCTCAGTTTCATGCGCCAATATGATTCACTGACAGCATTTAAGCATTTGAAATCATATACATGTTTTGAAATTAAGCGAACTTTAAAGTTAAGAAAAGTTTTGAAAGTTTAAGAAAAGTTAGAAAAACTACTGTGAAAACCCTACATAACCTGTCTGAGAATAAGTAAAAACTTATTATTATCTACATCTCTTTTTTTGATGTTGACAATGACTTTGATTTCTAAGTAGCTTTCGTTTAGTTCTGTTTTGTATTTTTTTTTATTCATTAAGGAACCTAGTAAAGGAATTTTCAGTAGAGTTAGCTTTTCTAACAAAGATTTACGTCGACAACTTAGTCAGGAGCGAACTTTAGCCCATAGTAGCCGAGAATTTTAAAACATATTTTCAAAATAACAAAAAAAGCTGTCAAGTGAGGAAAACTCGTCATTTAAAACTAATTCAGATATGGTCACTGTTATTTCCGTTAATCTGAGGGGTAAAAGTGTGGTGCAAAAACAAATTTATAGAAAATTTAAAGAATAGTCTGAATGCAAACAAAGATTGTAAGGGATAGAAATGAAAACTGCACTGTTAGAATCACCATAACCTAAAGCCCTGTCAAGGAGATATATTATAGTCCCCCTCTTCAGCCGCAAGGAAAATCAGTTGTCGCATGGGAAGCAGTGATGTGTCCTTTTTTATGGCACTTTGTATTAACCAAGTGACATATAGCAATCGCAAATTCTGTCGGTCTGTCGGTCTGTCTGTCGGTCCCGGTTTTGCTACTTTAGGCACTTCCAGGTAAGCTAGGACGATGAAATGTGGCAGGCGTATCAAAGACCGGACCAGATTAAATTAGAAATAGTTTTTTTCCCGATTTGACCATCTGGGGGGGGGGGGGGAGTGGGGGGCCAGTTAATTCGGAAAAATAGAAAAAATAAAGTATTTTTGACTTACGAAAGGGTGATGGGATCTTAATGAAATTTGATGTTTGAAAGGATATCGTGTCTCAGAGCTGTTATTTGAAATTCCGACCAGATCCGGTGACATTGGGGGGAGTTGGAGGGGGGACCTAAAATCTTGGGAAACGCTTAGAGTGGAGGGATCGCGATGAAACTTGGTGGGAAAAATAATCAGAAGTCCTAGACACGTAATTGATATAACCGGAACGGATCTGCTATATTTGGGGGAGTTGGGGGGGTGGTTAATTCTGAAAAATTAGAAAAAATGAGGTATTTTTAACTTACGAAGAAGTGATCCGATCTTAATGAAATTTGAAATTTGGAAGGATATAGTGTCTCGAGCTCTTATTTTGAATCCCGACTGGATTTGGTGATATTGGGGAGATTTGAGGGGGGGACCTAAAATCTTGGAAAACGCTTAGAGTGGAGGGATCGGGATGAAACTTGGTGGGAAAAATAAGCACAAGTCCTAGATACGGGATTGACATAATCGGAACGGATCTGCTCTCTCTGGGGGAGTTGGGAGTGAGGGTTAATTCTAAGAAAAATAGAAAAAATGAGGTATTTTTGAGTTAAGAAAGAGTGATCGTATCTTAATGAAACTTCATATTTAGAAGAACTTCGAAACTCAGATCTCTTATTTTAAATCCAGACCGGATCCAGTGTCATTAGCGGGGGGGACACGGAAATCTTGGAAAACTCTTAAAGCGGAGAGATCAGGATGAAACTTGGTGGAAAGAATAAGCACAAGTCCAAGATAGCTTACTGACATAACCGGACCGGATCCGCTCTCTTTGGTGGAGTTTGGGTGGGGGGGGGGAGAGTAATTCGGAAAAATTAGAAAAATAAGGTATTTGTAACTATCGAACGGGTGATCAGATCTCAATGAAATTTGATATCTAGAAGGATCTTGTGCTTTAGAACTCTCATTTTAAATCCCGACCAGATCCGGTGACATTGAAGGGAGCTGGAGGGGGAAACTGGAATTCTTGGAAAACGTGAAAATCGAGGTATCTTACGAATGGTTGATCGGATCTTAATGAAACTTGATATATAGAAGAATCTTATGTCTAAGATGCTCCGTTTTCAATTCAAATCGGATCCGGGGACATAGAGGGCTGGAGGGGGGAAACAATCTTGGAAACCGGAAATCTTGGAAAACGCTTGGAGTGGAGAGATCGGGATGAAACTTCATGGGAAGAATAAGCACAAGTTATAGTTACGAGATTGACATATTGGTACCGATCCGTTCTCTTTGGGGGAGCTGGGGTTTGTTAATTTGGAAAAATTAGAAAAATAGAGGTATTTTTAACTTAAGAAAGGGTGACCGGATCTTAATGAAATTTGATATTTAGAAGGAACTCGTGTCTCAGAGCTCTTATTTCAAATACCGACCAGATCTGTTGACATTGAGGGGAGTTGTAGGGGAAAACCGGAAATCTTGGAAAACGCTTATCAATGTCGCAGATATGTGATTGACGTAACCAGACTGGATCCGCTCTCTTTGGGGGACTTAGGTGGTGGGGTTCAGTGCTTTGGTGAGTTTGGTGCTTCTGGACGGCGTATCAGGGAGCTGCACAAATTGACTTGATAAAGTCGTTTTCTCCGATTCGACCATCTAAGGGGCTGAAGGGAGAGGAAAAGTCTGAAAAATTGAGGTATTTTTAACTTACGAGTGGGTCTTCGGATCTTAATGAATTTTGATATTTAGAAGGACCTCGTGACTCAGAGCTCTTATTTTAAATCCCGACCGGCATTAAGCCTCTGATTTTCCTTATAAAGCAATATGTTGATTCTTATAATTTTGCTAGAGCTCATACCATATAAGCTCTTGGCTCTTGGCTCTGTCGACCTCGTCACAAGTGCCATATGAGCTCGTATGGCTCGTTAGCGAGAGGGCTCATTAGAAAACTAAATATATATATATATATATATATATATATATATATATATATATATATATATATATATATATATATATATATATATATATTTATATATATATATATATATATATATATATATATATATATATATATATATATATATATATATATATATATATATTTTATAGTATTTCTTTTTTAGTTTTTTTTTGTATTTCTTTTTAGTTTGTTTGTTTCTTTTTTAGTTTTTTGTTTTGTTTTGTTATTTTTTCTTTTTTCGTTTTTTTCTTTTTTTTCTTTTTTTATTTTCTTAGGTTTTTCTTTTTTTATATTTTTTCCTTTTTTTATCTATATAAATAAAAATAAGTTGTCTGTCTGTCTGTCTGTCTGTCGAGTGACGTCATTATAAGTCCGCGTATGACGTCTGAATTATTTCATCATATACCAATTCAAAAACGAATGTATTCAAGCCGAAGTAGCTGATTTGGTAGAGCGTTATGTTTCGGGTTGTAGGTCCGGGAGGTTCCAGGTTCGAACCTTGAATACAAAAGAAGAAAAAAAAATAAAAAAGGTAAAAACTACAAAAAAACTAAAAAGAAAATACTAAAAAAAACTAAAAAAGCTAATAAACTAAAAAAACTAAAAAGGGTAAAAAACTAAAAAAGAAAAAAAACTAAAAAAAGGTAAAAACTTCAAAACTAAAAACTAAAAAAGGGTAAATACTACAAAAAAAACTAAAAAGAAAGAAAAACTAAAAACGAATAAAAAAACACTAAAAAAAACTTAAAAAGAAAAAAAACTTAAAAAAGTAAAAAAAACTGAAAAATAAAGGAGAAAAAGAAAACTAAAAAAAATTAAAAAAAAAAAACTAAAAAAGGTTAAAACTACAAAAAAACTAAAAAGAAAAGAGAAAAAAACTAAAACAGCTAAAAAAAAGGTAAAAACCAAAAATAAAACTAAAAATAAAAAAATAAAAAAATTATTTCATCATATACCAATTTAAAAACGAATGTATATACAGACCGGGACACAGGGAATATAAATGACGACCGGGGACACTCAAATAGAAATTACAGACTGGGACACCGGGACACAAATGACGACTGGGACGTGTTTGTCGACTATAAATGACGACTGGGACACAACTACAACGGGGACGCCGGCGGGCACAGGGGGGGGGGTATATAAATGACAATGGGGACACAGGGAATGTTTGATTAGCAATCACCGTCAACAAAGCTCAAGGGCAATCATTAGAATAATGAGGTATAGATCTGAATACGGATTGTTTTTCCCATGGGTAATTATATATTGCAGGTTCAAGAGTCGGTAAACCTGACAATCTTTTTATATGTACAGACAATGGGACAGCGAAGAATGTTGTATATTTGCAAGTTTTACGTAGTTAAATACATATATATATATATATATATATATATATATATATATATATATATATATATATATATATATATATATATATATATATATATATATATCACAGGTGGGACACAGGGACACAACTACAATGGCGCGTAACTTATATGGCGCGTAACGACTTACGCGCGCGGGGGGGCTTGGGGGGAAGGCGCGAAGCCCCCCCACCATATTATTATAAACAAATCTCTCTATCTCCATCTCTCTCTCTCTCTCTCTCTCCCGTGTGCCTATGTGCCTGAGCGAATGTTTGCTTGTCTCCATGTCTATCTTTGTGTGTTTGAATTTGAATCTGTATTTTGTCTCCCTCCCTCTCTTTTTTTCTCTCTCTCTCTCTTTTTCTCTCTGCCTGTGTGTATGAGCCGTTTTGCTTGCTTCATTGTCCGTGTTTGTATGTTTGTGTGTCTAACTCTGTCTGTGTTTGTAGGTGTTTTTGTCTCTCTCTGTCTGTGTCTGTGTGTCTGAGCGGCTGTTTGCTTGTCCCTCTCTCACTGTGCCTATATGTCTGAGTGGATGTTTGCTTGTCCCCGTGTCTGTCTTTGTGGGTTTTTGTGTCTGACTCTTTGTTTGTACGTGTTTTTGTCTCTTTGTGCCTCTGTGCACAAAGAGACGTAATTTGTAATAATCGCAAATTTTCGGTTTTGTCCTTTCTACTGACATTATATGGTTGCGTTCAAATCTGTAAACTTAATCATCTAGCGAGTAGATTGTATCTAACAAAAAAAACTAATTAGAAAATTTTCTGGTAGTTTTCTAGTTTGAATTAAAACATTATAATTATTGCTCAGGCACTGTAAATATTTTTGCAGTACCTTAGCGATTCTGAACTGAACTTTAAAATTTTGTCAGCTTCTTTCTTAATGTCTTAAATAGACATTAAGAAAAGAAGTTCGGTAATGATGTTTTTCTAACAACGATTTCTACTAAGCTTTCAAGTTTTTGCATTCTAAGGGTTGGACCTGAGTGGATCTGCGGTACAGTTCTTTTAGGAAACGATTTTTTTTTAGGTTAGGAAGTACGGCAGGGTGTTGGTGGCTTACTTGGGTTAAGAAAGGAAAAAATTTGCTGATGAAAAAACTACATATTCGTGAAATGAATTTGCTGTGTTTAAAAAAACTCTTATTGTGAAAAATGTTGTATGGCCTCCTTTAAGAGACCTGCACAATTTGACTTGATGACAGTCGTTTCCGATTCGACCATCTTGGGGGGGGGGGGGCGGCTGAAGGGAGGGGAAACCGTGTAAATTGAGGTGCGTTTATCTCGCGAACGGGTGATCGGACCTTAATGAAACTTGATATATAGAAAGATGTCATGTTTCAGATGCTCCATTTTCAGTTCGGATCGGATTTGGGAACATTGGGGGATGGAGGGTGGAAACAGAAATCTTGGAAACCGGAAATCTTGGAAAACGCTTAGAGTGGAGAGATCAGGATGAAACTTGTTGTGAAGAACAAGCACAAGTTTTAGATACGTGATTGACATAACCGGACAAGATCCGATCTCTTTGGGGAAGTTGGGAGGATTTCTAGTGTTTTTGCGAGTTCGAAAATAAGCACAAGTTCTAGATGCGTGATTGACATAAACGGACCGGATCCGATCTCTTGTTACAAGTGCCATATGAGCTCTTAGGTTCTTGTCTTTTTTTCAGGGGTTATCTTATCGACCTAACGGTCCTAGAATATCGTAAGAGGCCTCATTCGGAGGAGAACTAAAAGCTATAGTGCCGTTTTTATGTGACGGAAAAATTGGTAGGAAACTCCTTCCCATGCTAATTTTTTCCAAAGCCACCCTATCAAAAATTTTCGATAGCCGTTTTGTTCAACATAGTCGAATAATCTAATAACTATGTCTTTGAGGATGACTTTATCTCTCACAGTCCCAGGGGGAAGGGCTACAAGTTATAAACTTTGCCCATTGTTTACAGCATTGGTATTGGGAAGTATACATACATTTTCTGGGGTTATATTTATGGGGGATGTATGGGGATTGGGTACGTGGGAGGATCTTTCCATGGAGAAAGATTTCACGGGGAAGAGCCATTTCTATGAAGGGGGTATCGGATTTTCCGGTATTATTTAAAAAACGACCAGAAATTTAATAAGACAGCAAGATTTTTCAACTGAAAGAAAGGAGCAACATTAAAACTTAAAGCAATCAGAAATTATTACGTATATGAGGGGGTTCGCCCCCTAGTCATTAGCTTGCTCTTTACGCTAAAGTTTTTTTAGTACTTCAAAAGAGCTATTTATTCTAATTAAACGGGCTTTGTGATTCAGGGGTCATTCTTAAAGCATCAGAAGAAAAATCGAGCTTTAGCGTAAACAGAAAGGTATTGACTAGAGAGGACCCCGTCATACACGTAATAATTACTGTTCATTTTAAGTTGTAATGTTACTTTTTATTTTCAGGTAAATAAATATGTTTTTTTTATTTTACTTACCTGAAGTGAACATTCCTCATGACACACCACGGTCTTTTTTTCTTAGCCAGCCGTTAGATAGGCTCTGCTTCCAGTAAAGTAGGATGATCAAAACTGATTTGGAGTGCTGAGAGTTTAATCGGATGATAAGGGGAAGGGGACTAAATCTTAAATTCCTTTCTCTATTGTTTTAAGGTTATATTTTTTTTTTCAAAAGCAGCAACTGCTGTAAAATCCACAGACATACAAGCTTGTTATGGAATTTAAGTCTCCTTCATATTGCTTTGCTATCTTTTATTATTAAAAAAGAAAGAAAGAAAAGTGGATAACTAATACATAATTGATTACAATTGATATAATTTCAAATTCCGCTTTGAAGGCAAAAATAACTGAAGATTCAGCCTAAGAACCTCCGCACTTTAATACAACTCCCCATCGGACTTCTCCTGTATCCTTCCGGGCATTGAAGCAGCCCAACTGAATCAAAGATGGCTCTCTCCGATAAATCTGCTGCTAAACATGATGGAGTCAGGTTTATAGGGTCTATCTCAAGTACATACCCCTGCTTGCAAAATCGTGTACTTCCAATAGTGTCACAAACTAAGTTATTTGCATCTGATCCCTGTTCATCGAAAAATACCATACTTTCTACCTGTATGTTAGAATGTGTACTTTTCCCCAACATTTCCAGATCAATCAGGAGAAAGCCGTCCCTACATTTGTTTGGCAAACATACTCCCCGCAGAGCATGATATGTACCTTTATTTCTGTAGTCGTTATTCATAGCTATACTAGGAATATCTTTGTCGTAAACTGTATCAGTAGTGACGTTTAGTGTATTATTCGATAATGACTGCTTATAGGTACCTATATAGCTTAAATATGTATTATCTATTTCATCCATGTTCCTTAAAGAAGGTCTCATTGTAGGGCTTAGAATTGTTTTTGTTTCATTTGATACATTTTCTGTATTGATTTTATCTTGAGCTGTACCTCTATATCCTCCTTCAGCTATTGTGTCTTTATTATTTATTTTGTTCTGATTTGTATTCCTATCCATCTGCTTATTTTGTAATCCTTTGACGGGAAATTTTCTGGTTCCAATAAAGCTGAAGTATAGATTGTCAATTTCATCCATATTTCTGGCTCTAATTGGTATTTTTGGCAGCTCTTGCTTTTGGTCTTGGAGCTCAGTTTTCTTTTTAACTCTTTCATTTGACGATTCTACTGTTTCAATATTTTTTATGGTTGTCTCATCGTGGCCAACTTCTTTTCCTGCTCCTTTTCTGATTTTACTGTTTTTTATCTGTGTTATTATAGTTTCTCCTTCCTTACTTTTCACCTTATTTCCTGAATTTGTCGGTTGTGCTGAAAAATCACCATTTTCCCTACCTTGTTCTGAGATCTTGAGTTTTCTGCTTCCCAAATAACTGAAATATGAGTTGTCTATTTCATCCATATTCCTCTGTCTTAATGGGATGTGTTCTGATTGAGTTGTATTGTTTCTGGACTTCTCTTGATCATCATTTGTAAGAGTTGCATTTGCAACTTGATGCTCGATCGAAACTCTTCGACTGCCAATATTACTAAAATATGTGTTGTCTATTTCATCCATGTTTCTTGTTTTATTTAAGGTTGGATTTTGATTTTGTGATATTTTAGCCGAATTCTCATCGTTTCGTTCTGTAGTATTTATTGTTTCACGCGTTTCTTCATACTTTCCACCGTCTTCTACAACGAAGAAGTGGTCGTCGTTGCATGGTTCTTTCTGATAGGCTGTATAACAAGAATCAGTTTTTTCCCAATAGAGAAATCCAGTTTTACATACACAAATAACTACCCCAGTTTCAAGAAACGCAAACGTTTTCCCGTCTTCTTCTTCGCATGGATGAGTTGTATTCTGCAGAAGATACAATGCTTTAGCACATTTTTCTGGCTTTTTGGATGACTCGGCGTTGCATTCCGATGGATATGGCTTACAACTACCGGTATCTAAAAAAAAAATAAAAATAAAATTTACTAAATATAAAAACAAAAATTAAATTAAAAATTTTATATAAAATAAAAATTTAATAAATAAAATAAAAATAGAAATACAATTTTCAGTAATTTTCTTAAAAAAAAAAAAAAAATTACTATGAGAAATACAATTTTCAGTATGGCAAGATTTGAAGTTCGTTTGTTCAGTTTCTACTAGACATGGGTGCCCATAAGTGGGAGGGCTCCAGCCGTCCGCCCGCCCTCCTGGCTGAATGACATTGCCTTATATTTTATATTTCTGATTTCCATTATACAGCATTGGAAGTGCCGATTAGACCAGGTAAGCCCCTCTCCCCATAAAATTTGGGGAAAACTAATAGATTGCTTTGACTTAAGCAGCTTGAAAAAATTAAAGTGTTTTAAAGGGAAAGAAAAGATGGGGAGAAGCATAATTCCAGAAAAGACTAGAGTTCAAAGATGAAGGCCGTGTAGAATATGTAAATCAACATAAAGAAGAAAAAAGGAAATATTGGAATTGATAAATGACGATTGGAATAGCATCATCAAATCTCGGGGCTTGGTTTCAAATATACAATTTGAAATAACTTTAATTTATGATATAGTCCTCTGCCTAGCTTTTGGTTTTGGGATTTTTTTTTAGAGGGACAATAGTATTTAATTCTCTTGTCTTGAGTCTCTTAAAATGGGAATCCTTGCAATTTTTTTTTGTATTTGTTTCTTCATTGTTTTTTCCTTGCCATAGAGCCTTACGGGGGAGACTAAGTTAAAGTGTTTTTTGTTGTGAATCTGTTGATCGAGCAAATTGATTGATTGGTGGAAATTCTATAGGGTAATTTGAAAATGGTAACTGATACAAATTCATTGGGAAAAAAAGGTGGGCCAGGGAACACTAGAGGAAAAGAAGACCCTAGTAGAAGTGTAAGTCGCTGAGAAACTCTTATAGCTGATTAAATACAATTTAGTGGAAAGAACATAGTCTTAATGTAAACTGAAGATCCCACATTGATTGTTTAAATTTTATTTTCCTTTCTTTTGAAACATGAACTACTTTCTTCTGGTATAGCAATTTCGTGGGAAAAATCTAATATCTGCTGCAAAAAAGGGTTTATCAAAAAAAGTTCAATATGGGAAAATGGGGTATGTAGAAAGAACAGTCAAACAGTTCGTCCGTTTTTTTTTTTTTTTTGTCCATTTGTAAGTAGACCTATTGAGCTTAATTGATTCTACAAATGAACGACATAATTTTAAATCGTCCTAATGATTAAAAAAAAATATTCAGGGAATAGAGTAAATTTTGTTTTAACCCTACAACGGAAATACAAGCATAAGGTGAGGTTTTTTTGTTTCAAGTAAGGGAGTTAAAAATATATTTTTTTTGGCTCCTCTCCACACGAAACTACTATTTATGGTTTTCAGAATATTTTAAGATTATGCTAAGTAATTGTTGTATACCGACGTAAAAATCATAAAATAAAGGTGATTTTAAAAATTCTGAAGTGTGCTTTCAGCCTTGAGAAGCTGTTAACACAAAATGATGATGCGTTATTTAAAGCAAATATTGTTCTTCTTCCTTTAAAGTTTTAAGCTTACTTTGCCGGACGAAGGCAATTTGTTATTTGCCTAATTATAAAAGGAACTGATATGTTAAATGTTAACCACTTGAGTTCGACACCTCGTATCTAAAATTACTTTTGGTGTCGGGTCCAATTTGTTGGGATCTAAAATCATGTGATTCTAGAATCTAGATATATGTTTGAAGCCTTTTTCGGGGGATTTTACAGCATGCAATTATACGGTCAAGTCACTGCCCAATTATTAACCCATTTTCTGTCTATATTTTTACCCTCTTTGAAGTAATTAGCAATTGTACTGTTATTTTTTTTTTTTTTTTTTTTTTTTGTAAAGAGAGTTTGCTTTCCACAGCAAAATAGAATTATCCTTGATATTAGGGCGTTTATCCCCCCTTTTCAGGATAAAGTACAGCTTTTAATGGACCAATTTTGGAAACGTTTTATTATCATTTTTTTATTATCATTTTTCATTAAAATCTACGTTTTTGCAATAGAAGAACTACCCCCCGCAGCACCCATATTGCACTAACCCTAAAATTTTCCTTTCAGTGGGATATAAAAGACTAATCACTGGTTTTAAATCGCTATGAACATAACCTGAGCCTAAAATGTACTTTTGAGGCTTCAGTCTTCTTCCCCCATCCGCTACAATAATACAGATTCAAGTTAATCTGTATTTTCCAATATACGTGCTTTTTGCATTACTGAATAAAAAAGTGCTAGTTTATATCTGCTGTTTCGAAGGTTTTGCCCCCCCCCCGAAAAAAAATCCTGCGCACGTGCCTGTATGGGAATGTCCGAATCTTTTGGTAAATTGATTTTTTGAGTCACAATGCTTGCAATTATGTTGCTTAGAATTTAGGTATATTTTTAAGAAATCAATATGAGTGTAAATTCAAGTTGCCACTCTCCTGAGAGTTTCGATATCTTCGGACTTGTTCGACTTGCGGTGAACATTGTGTGGGCATGGTATAAATTTTTGTGGGAACTGTTCTGTTTGAGCATTTAACCACGGAAAAACAGGGACGTTAATTTCCTAATATACAGCAGCGAAAATTGTGCTTTAGTTTCATTGGTTGTACTTTCATAAAGTATACTTGTAACCTAACCCTTTTTTTTGTTAAACACATGTTAGCCATTTTCACACTAGAGCAGATTTAAGCAGCTTCGCCTTTTAAAGCCTGATATATACCCATGTGAAATATAAAGTAGTTGAAGGATCTAAACGTCTTTTAGTCATAATTTTTTCTCTTGTCTTCTGTGTTATAATTATAGAAAAAATTGCAAATATCATCGTTCTCTGTGTTATAATTATAAAAATAAACGCAAAAATCACCGTCCTCTGTGTTTTAATCATAGAAAAAATCGTAAAAATCACAGTCCTCTGTGTTTTAATTACAAAAAAAAATCTGAAAAATCACCATCCTCTGTGTTTTAATTATAGAAAATCGGAAAAATCACCGTCCTCTGTGTTTAAATTATTATAAAATTGTAAAAATCTCCTTCATTTAACTATAAAAGAGTTTTAACTATAAAAGAATCGCCAAAAATCACCGTCCTCTGTGTTTTAATTATAAAAATCACAAAAATCACCGTCATTTGTATTTCAATTATTTAAAAAATTATAAAAATTACCGTTCTCTGTGTTTTAATTATAAAATAATAAAAAAAAAGCTGAATAATCTGGCGTCAGTTTTATATGATGTATAGAGTCTGGAAATACACCTACATTTGGAGATTGGGCTATGTGAGCCGTTACCGTAGTAAAGAAGTAGGGTGGGTATTGATTTACAGCAGTATATATAGCGTTTTTAGAATACCAATATCGCGTGCCTAAAAATTTTTATAATACCCAAGTCGCACAAGATTTACGAGTGTTGTGCATTTTTCTTGATTTTAAATTTACACCTACATTACAAAAGCAGAAAATTGAAATGACAAGAAATGGGTTGCAAGGCCTATAGCCATTCTAATTTATTCTCAAGCATTCCTCTACTAATACTACGTCTTTCTATCGTTTACCATATTCATCATATAGGTAGAAAAAGTGCTGTGCAAAGCTTTGATCTTTTCTAGTTTGAAAAGAAAAACTTTAAATGTTTATTCTAATTAATCATAAGTAGACTCTTGAGAATTGACCATTACTCAACTCAAAAAGTTGCAAGCAGGGCACGCTATTAGTATAGTTTTGAGTAGTTTTGATTTTATCACAAATGTGGCTATAATTCAACCCGAATATACCAATTACATTTCATTTTTTTAGCAATAACTCTTTTTACTTTTTCTTATGATTTTCAATTTAATACACGTTGCTATGTATTATTACGTCTTCATTGTGTCTGTTGGCCTTAGTAGTTGTTTTTTTTTCTTATAAAGCGTCCTGAATGCTAATCTCCACGCAGATAGATAGTGTCGAAAGCCCTTTTTGTCGAGTAAATTTACTTACTAGTTGTTTCGTTCAAAACTACCCATTTTCCGTTAAGACAAGGTCCCTGGGTGAAATAGTCAAAGCATTTGGGCAAGCCTGGAAAGTACGTTGCACTTGATGGACAGTTTTGTCTTTTATTTACGATTCGGTTTATAGTTGTCGCTTCTTTTGTATATGCTCTTGAAGCCTTAGTAGTCAAATGTTCATTTGTCGGAGTTAGTCTTCTTCTTTTCTTTGTTGCTCTGCTTTTTTCAGTTGACCTTTCTATCCGCCTGTAAGAGAGTGACAGCTAAAGCAAGAAAAATCATACATGCAGTCAAGGCGAGAAATAGTAGCACTCCGCTAAAATAATGTTTTTTCAATTTTTGACAAGTACATATTGCTGATATTTTATTTGTTCAGAGAGGAGCTAGGCTAAGAAATTTATTTCTTGGTATTACTTCTGACTAATGTTGGAAGGGGAATTTTCCATTTTTCTGCGTGTGCAGGGAAGGTAGTCGTAATTTTAACCAATGTCACTGAAAAGATTGTAAGCTTGGAGACTCTTTGTCAAACCCCAAAAGACAAAGTCACTGCCATCTTTAGTCTTTTATTAACCTAGCCATTCAGAGTTTGTAATCGTATCGCCTATGCAGTATAGCTGCTTTGCTTTTTGATTCTAGTGAGTACTATTGTACTGCCACTAGTCTTGGAGAGTGAATTAAATTTAAAAAAAGAAGTTTCTTTAACTGAAAGTAAAGAGTGACATTAAAAGTTAAAACGAACAGAAATTATTCCGTATATGAAAGGGGCTGTCCTCTCCTCATTACCCCGCTCTTTACGCTAAAATTAGACTCTTTCTCACAACTCTGCTTTATAAAACAACAAAAATTTTAGCGTAAAGAGCGGGGTGTTGAGGAGGGGACCGTCCCTTTGTTATACGAAATAATTTTTGTTCGTTTTAATTTTTAATGTCACTCCTTACTTTCAGTTAAAAAAATACTTTTTTTTTAATTTCTGAACGTTTTTTTTTAATTAATGCAGGTTTCGAGTTTGGCTCAATGAACAGGAATAATTAAAACTTAATTTGCACATTAATTTTTTTAAACTAATAATACCTTACAATTACCTAAGTTTGATTTTTGTTCCAGTTGCTTAGAATGATTCCTGAATCACAAAGGCTGTTTAATTAAAAAAAAATTGAATGAATGAACTCTTTATCAACTACTAAATTACAAAAACTATAAATACACACAACCGCCGGGGGAAGGGTCAAACAGCCTGATGTTGGACTGTTGCAATCCTCTAGTTCTCAACCTAATTAATTAAAAAAACAAATATTAAAGAAGGACAAAAACACTCTCACTCAATTACCCCTTATACCATAATACTATATATATATATATATATATATATATATAATATATATATATATATATATATATATATATATATATATATATATATATATATTAAAAAAATTACTCCCCACTCCCAATAAATGTTTTTTAATTTTACTTTAAATGACCCAATATGTTCCGCCTCCCTAATGCCAGCTGGGATATGAAATTCTGGATACCGAATTCTGGAAGCTGCACGTGTGGTGTCTCGGTACTCAACAATAAAATTATCTGCCTCTCTAGTCTGATACCCATGGAGTGAATGATTTACTCGAAAACAAGAGCTAAGAGCTCATATGGCACTTGTGACGAGGCGAGAAGAGCTAAGAGCCAAGAGATCATATGGTATGAGCTCTAACAAAATTCTATGAATCAATAGATTGATTTAAAAAGGAAAAATAAGAGGCTTAATGCCGGTCAGGATTTAAAATAAGAGCTCTGAGTCACGATGTACTTCTAAATATCAAAATTCATTAAGATCCGATCACCCACTCGTAAGTTATAAATACCTAATTTTTACTAATTTTTCCTCTCCCTTTAGCCGCCCAGTTGGTCGAATCTGGGAAAACGACTTTATCAAGTCAAATTGTGCAGCTCCCTGACACGCCTACCAATTTTCATCGTCCTAGCACGTCCAGAAGCACCAAACTCGCCAAATCACTGAACCCCTCCCCCCAACTCCCCCAAAGAGAGTGAATCCAGTACGATCGGCCAATCACGTATCAAGGACATTTGTTTATTCTATCCACCAAGCTTCATTCCGATTCTTCCACTCCAAGTGTTTTTCCAAGATTTCCCCCTCCAACTCCCCCCAATGTCAAAAGATCTGGTCGGGATTTGAAATAAGAGCTCTTAGACATGAATTCCTTCTAAAATCAAATTTCATTAAGATCCGATCATCTATTCGTAAGATAAAAATACCCCAATTTTCACGTTTTCCAAGAATTCCGATTTCCCCCTCCAACTCCCCCCAATGTCACAGGATCTGGTCGGAATTTAAACTAGAACTTTAAAGCACAAGATTCTTCTAAATATCAAATTTCATTAAGAGCTGGTCACCCTTTCGTAAGTTACAAATACCTCAATTTTCAAAATTACCAACCCCCCCCCCACCCATTCCACCATAGAGAGCAGATCCGGTCCGGTTATGTCAGTCACGTATTTTAAACAGGTTTCTATTCTTTCCATCCAGTTTCATCCTGATCTCACCGCTTAAGTATTTTCTAAGATTTCCGGTCCCCCAACTGCCCCCCCCCCCCAATTACGCTTGATCCGGTTGAGATTTAAAATAAGAGATCTGAGTTACAAGGTCCTTCTAAATATGAAGTTTCATGAAGATCCGATAATTCCTTCGTAAGTTAAAAAACGTAATTTTTCTTATTTTTCAGAATTAACCCCCCCTCCCCAATAGAGCGGATCCGTTCCAAATATGTAAATCACGTATGTAAGGCTTCTGTTTATTTTTCTCACCAAGTTTCATCCCGATCCCTCCAATCTAAGCGTTTTCCATGATTTTAAGTTCCCCCACCCCAAACTTCCCCCAATGTCACCAGATCCGGTCAGGATTTAAGATAAGAGCTTTGAGACACGATATCCTTCTAAATGTCAAATTTCATTGAGATCCAATCACCCGTTCCTAAGTTAAAAGTACCTCATTTTTTCTAATTTTTTAGAATTAACCCCTCGCCCAACTACCCCAAAGAGAGCGGATCCGTTCCGGTTATGCCAATCATGTATCTAGGACTTGTGCTTATTTTCCCCACCAAGTATCATCCCGATCCCTCCACTCTAAGTGTTTTCCAAGTTTTAGGTTTCCCCCTCCCAACTCCCCCCCCACCATTGTCACCAGATCCGGTCGGGATTTAAAATAAGAGCTCTGAGACACGATATCCTTCTAAATATCAAATTTCATTGAGATCCGATCACCCGTTCGTAAGTTAAAAATACCTAATTTTTTCTAATTTTTCAGAAATAACCCCCCCCCCCAACTACCCCAAAGGGAGCGGATCCGTTCTGTTATGTCAATCATGTATATAGGACTTGTGTTTATTTTTCCCACCAAGTTTCATCCCGATCCCTCCACTATAAGTGTTTTCCCAAGTTTTAGGTTTCCCCCTCCCAAATCCCCCCCAATGTCACCAGATCCGGTCGGGATTTAAAATAAGAGCTCTAAGACACGATAATCTTCTATACACCAAATTTCATTGAGATCTGATCACCCGTTCGTAAGTTAAAAATACCTCATTTTTCTAATTTTTCAGAATTATCCCCCCCCCCCAACTTCCCCAAAGAGAGTGGATCCGTTCAGATTATGTCAATCATGTATCTTGGACTTGTGCGTATTATTTCCATCAAGTTTCATCCGGATCCCTCCATTTTAAGTGTTTTCCAAGATTTTAGGTTTCTCCCCTCCAACTCCCCCCAATGTCATCAGATCCGGTCGGGATTTAAAATAAGAGCTCTGAGACATAATATCACTCCAAACATCAAATTTCATTAAGATCCCATCACCCGCTCATAAGTTAAAAATACTTATTTTTTTCTATTTTTTCCGAATTAACCGGCCCCCACTCCCCCCCCCAGATGGTCAAATCGGGAAAACGACTATTTCTAATTTAATCTGGTCCGGTCCTTGATACGCTTGCGAAATTTCATCGTCCTAGCTTACCTGGAAGTGCCTAAAGTAGCAAAACCGGGACCGACAGACAGACCGACAGAATTTGCGATTGCTATATGTCACTTGGTTATTACCAAGTGCCATAAAAACTGGTAAAAACTGGAGGACATACATCATTGCAACATCCATACGCAAAAACAGCAGCTTGATAATCTCGAATCTGACCAATGTTAACCACTCGTAATTTTTTAAAACATGACGCAGTATCATTAACATTTTCTACATAATTACCAAGAAGACGTAGTGTTTTACTTTGTAGGATCTGCACTCTTTTAAAATTTGCATAGAAATTACTAGACCAAAGGACACAACCATAAGAAATATAAGGCGCAACAATGGTGTTATATAATAATAAAAGAACTGATAATTGTAAAACGTGCTTTAATCTACGCAAAATTCCCAAACCTCTAGCAACTTTAGATGCAACAAGATCACTATGTCTCTTCCAAGATAGATTACAATCAAGCTGGAATCCCAAATAACGCACTTCATGCACCTATGACAAAGGCCTACCGTTAAAAAATATCTTTTTATAAACACATGGAGGTTTACCAACTCTCCTATAAATCATAAAATTAGTTTTATTAACATTCACTGACAAAAGGTTCAAACTTGTAAACACAAAAAATGCCTTTAGTACCCTATTTACTTTCAACAACAAATCATCGACAGATCTAGTAGACACAGTTAAAGCAGTATCATCTGCAAAAGTCGTAATACAACACTCAGGTAAGTAGAAACGCATTGAACAACATACACAAGGTACAGAAGTGGTCCCAAAACAGACCCCTGAGGTACACCACACTTCACTTGAAAAGGAGAAGAAAACACATCAATTAATACAACTTGAATAGATCTACCACTTAGAAAACTATGAAACCTCTTTAAATATTTACCACGAACTTCAAGGGATTGTAGACGTTTGAGTAGAATATTAAAATCCACTGTATCGAATGCTTTTCTAAAAATCGACAAAAAAGTCAAAGGGATTTCACAACGTTCAAAGCATTTATTTACAGTATCACAGAGGGAATGCACGGAATCCGACGTCGAGTGACCTTTCCTAAAGCCAAACTGGTTTTCACTTAACATCCCCGTTTTCATAAGGTTTCAAGTATTTGAAACAATACTTTCAATAATTTGAAACAATTTTTTCAAGTAACATAACAATTTTTTCAAGTATTTTCGAAAACAAGGGTAGGATTGGTATAATTAGAATAATAACCTCTTTTGAAAGTTAAAAAAGAAACTTTAGCGTAAGAGCGAGCTATCGAGGAGAGGCAACACATCTCATATACGTAAGATTTAGTACTATTGTACTGTCATTAGTCTTTGAGAGCGAATTCGCTGTCTCCTGTGGGGGATTCTCTTTTCTTCTTTGTTTGAAGTTATGGTATTAATGACCTAAGCCAAGAAATTCTAATGAGTTTCAATGAGAAAAACCACCAGTGTTGCCAAGTGATTCAAATTTTATTGTGAATATCCATCTTATGGCACTAGTGTTTTAATCTCTTCCTAATTTTAATAACTGAAGAAGCTCTACTATCTACGGTGCTGGCTTTTTTTGTTCCCAACATATCTTTGTTGAGTTGAAAAAGTACCGGTTTCCTGCGCTCTTTTTTTAAACTATTAATTACCATAAGCCATTCCAACTGATAGTTGCTATAGAACAATACTTCTCCGTGCACTTTTCCGAAAGACCCATAAATGGAGGGCCTCTATGGACTGTTCCATCCAATCTAAATTTTCATATTCCTGCTCTTTTTTCATCCGGTAGCCCAACCCCTGAGCACTAAAAATGGGTAGCATCCCCGTATTCTACAGTAAAGGATTCTGCAAATTACAGTTGATGAACTTTGAATGTTTTATGAATTATATGACAGAAATAAGCCTAGTCTTATGCAATATTTTATGTTACATAAATCATTTTTTGACATCGGATACCCCCTTCCGCCCCCTTAGACTATGAACGTACCTAGGGATAGGATTCGTCCCGGTCATTCAAGTGTTTATACTCCAGCAGATGGGGATTTAGGGGGGGGGGTCTGTCTCCCTTATTTAGTCCAAACGATCCTCCTGGAAAAATAGTTACCTAAAATTTGAAAAACAGTTGCATAAAAAGCAGCGTAGAGTCGAGCCCATGTTTAATATGACTTGAGTTTCTTTGGCAGAGCTTTATGGTAAACCTGATTGAGTCTTAGAGAGCTGTTTTTTCTGACAATTTTTGAAAATTAGGGGAGGGTCATAGCTCTCCATCTCAACCGATTTCAAAGAATTGTTATCAAACATATTTTTTATTGGCTCTTGCATGTTATAGCGACCACACTTTTTAACCTGAGTAACTACACTCAGGAAGTGAAGTTAGGTTAATCATATGGAAAAATAAACAAAAATAAGATGGAAATGTAATAATTTAGTAACAAAATTATGGAAACTTCAACAGAAAATTATGGAAAGCAGGCCTCCCAGAACGCATTATGTTAAATACCTAACCCCTAACCCTAACTAACTATATAGTGAAAAGGCTAAGCTGATTATTTCGGTTGGACACAAAACCAGTTTTACAGATCAAGAACTAAGTATGATCGCTATATCATAGAGTACCTTTTTATTAATTGTTTTCAAACAGTTCGTGGTAACGAACTGTAGTAGGGAGCGACCCGGCTCAATAGTAACCGAAACTCTAAACAATGGAATTTTGTTACTAATAGTTACATCAAAAGAATCGCATTTTAATGCTGATTTTAAATATATAAGTTTCATCAAGATCAGTTATACTCATCAAAAGTTACGAGCCTGAGAAAATTTGCCTCATTTTAGAAAGTAGGGGGAAACACCCCCTAAAAGTCATAGAATCTTAACATACAAAATCACACCATCAGATTCAGCGTATCAGAGAACCTTATTGTAGAATTTTCAAGCTCTTATCTACAAAAATGTGGAATTTCACATTTTTTGCCAGAAGACAGATCACGGATGCGTGTTCATTTGGTTGTTTGTTTGTTTTTTTGTTGCTGTTTTTTCCCAGGGGCGATCGTATCGTCTGAGTTGTCCTAGAATGTTGCGAGAGGGCTCATTCTAATGAAAATTAAAAGTTCTATTGCCCTTTTAAGTGACCAAAAAAATTGGAGGGCACCCAGGCCCCCTCCCACGCTCATTTTTTCCCAAAAGTCAGCGGATCAAAATTCTGAGATAGCCATTTTATTCACTATAGTCGGAACTAATAACTATGTCTTTAAGGACGACTTACTCCCCCGCAGTCCCCGAAGGAGGGGGTGTAAGTTACAAACTTTGACCTGTGTTTACATATAGTAATGGTTACTAGGAAGTGTACAGACGTTTTCAGGGGGATGTTTTTGGTTTAGGGGGGAGAGTTGAGGGGGGGTTACGTGGGAGGATATTTCCATGGAGAACTTCTCATGGGGGAAGAGAATTTCAATGAAGGGGGCGCAGGATTTTCTAGCACTATTTGAAAAAACAATGAAAAAATAAATATGATAAGTGTTTTTCTACTGAAAGTAAGTAGCAGCATTAAAACTTAAAACGAACAAAAATTATTACGCACATGAGAGGTTTACCTCCTCGTTATATCTCAATCTTTACGCTAAAGTATTTTTAGTAATTTCAACTATTTATTCTATGGCCTTTTTGATTCAGAGGTCATTCTTAAGGAATTGGGACAAAATCTAAGCTTTAGTGTAAAGAGCGAGGTATCGACGAGGGTTGAACCCCCTCATATACGCAATAAAAACATACGAATATAGAAGTTCGTTATGTAAGTTATGTATATTCGTAAGTTACGTATATTTTTTACCAATGAAAAGTTTGTAAAAAATTAAAAGTTCTAGTTGCTTTTTTAAGTAATCAAAAACTTGGAGGGCAACTAGGCCTCCTCCCTTGCTCCTTTTTTCTCAATATCTTCCGATTAATTGCAATTAATTAATATGAAAATTTTGTTTTAATTATTTATGTGCGGAGAGCCAAGATCAAAACATGCATTAATTCAAAAACGTCCAGAAACTAAACAGAAAAAAACAAGTTTTTTAAATGAAAGTAAGGAGCAACATTAAAACATAAAACGAACAGAAATTAATCCGTATATGAATTGGGCTTTTCCTCCTCAACGCCCCGCTCTTTACGCTAAAGTTTCTTACTGTTTTAAAAATAGAGTTAAGAGAAAGAGCCAAACTTTAGCGTAAAGAGCGAGGCGTTGAGGAGGAAAAGCCCCTTTCATATACGGAGTAATTTCTGTTCGTTTTAAGTGTTAATGTTGCTCCTTACTTTCATTTCAAAAAACTTGTTTTTTATTATTTAATCATGGTAAGAAAGGAGAAAGATCCTCGTTGTGTTGATTGTATGGTCGGAAACGTTTTCGTTACTATGAGATAAATGTCTTGATTATATGCCAAAATGTAATGTCTTTCTTCGATTGCATCTACTAACTGGGTTTGACATATTGGATCCGTGCTGTTTGAAAAATGATGATTGGAGACGTACATGTAAGTAACCTCGCCGGAGAACCCATAACTTCCTAGATACGATTCAAATTTTACGTGATTCTACACACGAACCCTTATAAATTCAACTTGCACTTACATTTGTTCGTGGAAAAAGAAAATTTGCTAGTAAAAAAATTCATTTCTGGCAAAAAAAACTGCATTTTAAAGTTTCGAGAGAAACTAATTCCCGATTTATATTAGTTTTGGAGCCCAAAATATCTAGGCTTGGGTATTGATTTTTATGGCAATTGGTATTAACCAAGTAACATATAGCAATCGCCAATTCTGTCGGTCTGTCTGTCTGTCGGTCTGTCGGTCCCGGTTTTGCTACTTTAGGCACTTCCAGGTAAGCTAGGACGATGAAATTTGGCAGGCGTATCAGGGACGGAACCAGCTTAAATTAGAAATAGTCGTTTTCCCATCCATTTGACCATCCATTTGACCATCTGGGGGGGGGGGAGTGGGGGGCCGGTTAATTCGGAAAAAATAGAAAAAATGAAGTATTTTTCACTTATGAATGGGTGATGGGATCTTAATGAAATTTGATGTTTGGAATGATATTCTGTCTCAGAGCTCTTATTTTAAATCCCGACCGGATCTGATGACATTGGGGGGAGTTGGAGGGAGGAAACCTAAAATCTTGGAAAACATTTAGAGTGGAAGGATCGGGATGAAACTTGATGGGAAAATAAGCACAAGTCCCAGATACATGATTGGCATAATCGGAACGGATCCGCTCTCTTTGGGGTAGTTGGGGGGGGAGGGTAATTCTGAAAAATTAGAAAAAATGAGGTATTTTTAACTTACGAACGGGTGATCTGATCTCAATGAAATTTGATGTTTAGAAGGATATCGTGTCTTAGAGCTCTTATTTTAAATCCCTACCGGATCCGGTGACATTGGTTGGGGAGTTGGGAGGGAGAAACCTAAAACTTGGAAAACACTTAGAGTGGAGGGATCGGGATGAAACTTGGTGAGAAAAATAAGGTCAAGTCCTGGATACATGATTGACATAAACGGAACGGATCCGCTCTCTTTGGGATAGTTGGGGGGGGGGGGTATTTCTGAAAAATTAGAAAAAAATGAGGTATTTTTAACTTACGAACGGGTTATCGGATCTCAATGAAATTTGATATTTAAAAGGATATCGTGTCTCAAAGCCCTTATTTTAAATCCTGACTGGATCTGGTGACGTTGGGGGAAGTTTGGGGTGGGGGAACTTAAAATCATGGTAAACGTTTAGATTGGAGGGATCGGGATGAAACTGGGTGGAAAAAACAAGCAGAAGTCTTACATACGTGATTTACATAATTGGAACGGATTCGATTTATTGGGGTGGGGGTTAATTCTGAAAAATAAGAAAAAATTACGTATTTTTAACTTACAAAGGAGTGATTGGATCTTCATGAAACTTCATATTTAGAAGGACCTCGTAACTCAGATCTCTTATTTTAAATCTCAACCGGATCAAGCGTAATTGGGGGGGCAGTTGGGGGGGGGGGACCGGAAATCTTAGAAATTACTTAAAGCGGTGAGATCAGGATGAAACTGGATGGGAAGAATAAAAACCTGTCTAAGATACGTGACTGACATAACCGAACCGGATCTGCTCTCTTTGGTGGAATTGGAGGGGGGTAACTTTGAAAATTGAGGTATTTGTAACTTACGAAAGGGTGACCAGATCTTAATGAAATTTGATATTTAGAAGGATCTTGTGCTTTAAAGTTCTCATTTAAATTCCGACCAGATCCTGTGACGTTGGGGGGAGTTGGAGGGAGAAACCGGAATTCTTGGAAAACGTGAAAATTGGGGTATTTTTATCTTACGAATATATGATCGGATCTTAATGAAATTTGATTTTTAGAAAGAATTCATGTCTCAGAGCTCTTATTTCAAATCCCGACCAGATCGTTCGACATTGGGGGGAGTTGGAGGGGGAAATCTTGGAAAAACACTTGGAGTGTAGGAATCGGGGTGAAGCTTGGTGGATAGAATAAACAAATGTCCTTGATACGTGATTGACAGAATCGTACTGGATTCGCTCTCTTTGGGGGAGGTGGGGGGAGGGGTTCAGTGATTTGGCGAGTTTGGTGCTTCTGGACGTGCTAGGACGATGAAAATTGATAGGCGTGTCAGGGAGCTGCACAATTTGACTTGATAAAGTCGTTTTCCCAGATTCGACCATCTGGGGGGCTAAAGGGAGAGTTAAAATTAGAAAAAAATAGGCATTTATAACTTACGAGTGGGTGATCGGATCTTAATGAATTTTGATATTTAGAAGGACATCGTGACTCAGAGCTCTTATTTTAAATCCTGACCGGCATTAAGCCTCTTATTTTCCTTTTTAAATCAATCTATTGATTCATAGAATTTTGTTGGAGCTCATACCATATGATCTCTTGGCTCTTAGCTCTTCTCGCTTCGTCACGAGTGCCATTTGAGCTCTTAGCTCTTGTATTTCAGAGTCAGAAAAAAAAAATAACAGAAAACGAAAACTGGCCAATAACCTGAGAAGACAAAAAAAAATTAACATCAAAACACAAAATGGTTAAAACTAAAATTCAAAACAAAAAATCGGCTAGAGAATACATTGAACACACAACATAAATAATTTATTCATTAAATATGTTGCAAAACGTCATTTGCACGTCTCCACATCATAAATTAAAATGTATATAACGAAAAGAGAAATCACCAATGCAACAGCAAACACACATAAAAAAAAAAGGAAAAAAAAGGAGTGAATAAAGAACCATTTGCCTAGTTTGGGCCTTTTGTTCTTGTGGTTGTGCGGGTTAATTACTCTCTCCCCTCCTTTCTGGACGTACATTTTTGGACTTTTTTCCATCGTGAGTGACTATTCCAGTGGAGGGTTGGTTCGGGGATTACAGGAGTGCTTCGGGCCCAGAAAAAGGGAACATCAGGGGAGATGGCGATGGTTGCCTTCCAATTATTTTTGATCCTTAAAAAGAGCTCTGTAATTTTCAGTTTTGTATCGATGGGATTATTTAATCGGATTGAGTTATAATATTTAGATTGTTTGATTACTATTTCTGGGATTCTATCTAATAGCCACTGAACGAAAGTTAAGT
The DNA here is from genome assembly GCF_032884065.1 of Artemia franciscana. Taxonomy (NCBI): domain Eukaryota; kingdom Metazoa; phylum Arthropoda; class Branchiopoda; order Anostraca; family Artemiidae; genus Artemia; species Artemia franciscana. Next base: position 26,887,012 of record NC_088874.1, read on the forward strand.
CATATTATACTTATGCTTACACAAGCCAGATACTATATTTTGTCTCTTCAGATTAAAAAAACAAAAAACATGAAACTTCAAGTTCAAGTTCAAAATTTTGACTTCAGGGGTAGCAAGAAAGTTCAAGTTTATTGTTTAAACCTCAAAAGTTGAAGCACTGACCACTAGGCAACTCGATTGATTTATTATGCTCGGGACTTAGCTCCTCAATAAATTAAATAAAATAAAACAAGTTTTTTTAAATGAAAGTAAGGAGCGACATTAAAACTTAAAACGAACAGAAATTACTCCGTATATGAAAGGGGCTTTTCCTCCTCGACACCCCGCTCCTTACGCTAAAGTTTTTTATTGTTTTAAAAAGTAGAGTTGCGAGAAAGAATCAAACTTTAGCGCAAGGAGCGGGGTGTCGAGGAGGAAAAGCCCCTTTCATATACGGAGTAATTTCTGTTCGTTTTAAGTTTTAATGTCGCTCCTTACTTTCATTTAAAAAAACTTGTTTTATTTATTTAATTTCTGAAAGTTTTTTAATTAATGCATGACTGATTTTGGCTCTCCGTACATAAATTATTAAAATGAAATTTGCATATTAATTCTTTTTTTGGCTAAATGGCTTTCTCTTAGTTTTGTTCAGACGATTTTGAGAAATAAGGGGTGGGGAAGGAGGTCTTGTTGCCCTCCAATTTTTCGGTTGCTTAAAAAGGCAACTAGATCTTTTATTTTTAACGAACGTTTTTATTAGTAAAAAAAAATACGTAACTTAAGAATTAACTTACGTAACAAACTTTTATATTCTTGTATTTTTGATTATATATGTGAGGGGGTTGGTCCCCTCGTTAATACCTCGCTCTTCACACTAAATCTTGTTTTATCCCAATTCTTTAAGAATGACCCCTGAATCAGAAAGGCCGTAGAATAAATAGTTGAAATTATTTAAAAAAATTTTAGCATAAAGAGTGAAGTGTTTATCTCCTCCTAAATACCTCGCTCTTTATGCTAAAGTATTTTTAGAACCCCTCATATGCGTAATAATCTCTGTTCCTTTTTAAGTTTTAGTGCTTCTCCTTACTTTCAATTGAAAAAACTTTTTCATGTTTATATTTTCATTGTTTTTTTTTATAGTAATGCTAGAAAGTCCTGCGCCCTTTTCATTGAATTTCTCTTCCCCCATGAAATATTCCTCCAAGGAAAGATCCTCCCATATAGCCCCCTCCCCTGAACCCCACACCCAAACCAAAAAAATCCCCCTGATAACGTCGGTATACTTCCCAGTAACCATTACTGTATGTAAACATTGGTCAAAGTTTGTAACTTGCAGCCCCTCCCCCAGGGACTGTGGGGGGTAAGTCATCCCCAAAGACATAGTTATTATGGTTTTCGACTATGCGGAACAAAATGGCTATCTCAAAATTTTGATTCGTTGACTTTGGGAAAAAAATGAGCGTGGGAGGGGGCCTAGGTGCCCTCCAATTTTTTTGGTCACTTAAAAAGGGCACTAGAACTTTTCATTTCCGTTAGAATGAGCCCTCTTGCAACACTCTAGGACCACTTGGTCGATACGATGACCCCTGGGGAAAAAAAAACAAATAAACACGCACCCGTGATTTGTCTTCTGGCAAAAAATACGAAATTCCACATTTTTGTAGATTGGACCTTGGAATTTTTTCTATAGGGTTCTCTGATACGCTGAATGCGATGGTGTAATTTTTGTTAAGATCCTATGACTTTTAGGGGGTGTTACCCCCTATTTTCCAAAATAAGGCAAATTTTCTCAGGCTCGTAACTTTTGATGACAATAACTAAACTTGATGAAACTTATATATTTGAAATCAGCATAAAAATCCGATTCTTTTGATATATCTTTTAGCATCGAAGTTCCGTTTTTTAGAGTTTCGTTTACTATTGAGCCGGGTCGCTCCTTACTACAGTTCGTTACCACGAACTGTTTGAAAATAGAGTAGTCACATCGAATACAAACCTAGAACATTTCGTTGGGCATATTTAAGCACGCATATACTGAGACTTAAATTTCTTTATTAAAAAAGACATTATACCTTATATGTCACTTACCGGCTAAGTTTTGGAAGCTGTTGTTCATTTGAGTCCATCATTTCGTTACTATCGTCATTGAAAACAATTTGACTAAAACAATTGATAAATAACAAGAAAAATATTACAAAAAACTTCATTGTCATAACTTCTAAACAGATTGTAAACTATTCTGCTCTCTGGAAATCTTGAATTTGGGTTTGTTGATAAGTGGGAATTCCCTTTTCTGGAAATATTGAAACATGAATACAACTTGCCAAAATGCTGTTGCATTATTTATGAAAACAAGAACAGGTTTATTTTTTACAATAGAAAGAATACTGTTTGTACCACATGGCTAAGCATTTTCAAAGTAATAAACTAGATCTTCGGTGCCAAGGCCCGTTGAGTGTTGCAGCGAAGTGACCCATAGGCCACAGATCCGTAGCTACACTTGCAACTATGTTTCACGGGTAATAAATGGGTATGCTCTCGTGCAAGGCCGTATCCGGGATTTTTGTTCAGGGGGGAGAGTATTGTTTGGAGGGGGGTTCTTACAAAAAATTAAAATGCAAATATGCTTATATGCATTTTTGTTAAGTTTTTGCCAGTCGGACAAAGCTTTCAAGGGGGGGGGGGTCAAGTCTCCTGACGCTTCCCCTGGATATGGCCTTACTGACGTGTCTCGTTTGCAGATGCGTTATGATTATTATAAGTTACTATTTGTAACCTACACAAGAAATGATTTTTTTTTAATTTCCATTATTTTGGAGTAATTAGTGGCTTTTTCGATAGGTCAAATAAATCTCTAAGCCTAAAAGCACATTTCTGTTGAGCTCGCAAAATTATCCGCAAATATGTCTATATACAAACCTGTCCGCTCAGCTAACCCTTTATTGTCGAAGCTACTTTCCTGGAGCTACTTTCATAAGTGCTACTAAATTTATTTATTTTTTTAACAAAGAATTATAGATTTATTGCTTCCTATTTTTTTTTTTCACAAATAGAAACGAAACTGTTTGGATTTTTATTCCACTCTAAACCTATTTTATCCATCAATTCTTGTAGGGCTTCTTTGTTCAGCTCCTTAATAAGGGTTGAGGTGTCTTATTTCCCCTAGATTGGAGGTGACTAGAAACTATAAAAAAAAATACTTTAAACTGAAACCAAGGACCAACATTAAAACTTAAGACGAATGGAAATTTTTCCGTATAAATAAAAAAGGTCATAGCAGTGTTATTTCTAAAATTAATTTTAATCAAAAACGAGATTAATTTTAAAAAACGAAGCTTTTCCGAGGGAAGTAAAGAACGATGTTGAAGCGTAAAAAGAATACTGCCTCACAGCCTATCTAACATATATCAATAAAACTAATGCAAATAAATCAGCTAGTCGAAAATAGCGACGAAGACCAGACTGCCTTTCCATAACAAACAAATATAAAGTTGAAACAATAGGGAAAATCTTTTCAAGACAGTGGAAATCAGTTTTGTGAATATTTCGGCCCCATGTCCAAGGGCCGTCTTCAGCACAATACGAGAAAGAGAGAGAAAACAGAATATGTATATATAAATAAACTTATATTAAAATGTGAAAATTAAAACTAATAATGTTGAAAACTTTTTAAAACAGCCCTAGCATCCTTACTTCAACGAAGTTCAACCAGGACTCGTTGAATATTATATTATTTAACTATTATATATTGTATATATAATAGTATTATATATACAAGTAATCATAATTTAGAATAGAAATTCCAAGTAAATGGCGTTAGTACTTACGACGAAAAGAAAAAAAAAGAAGAAAAAACACGAGATTATAACTTACTAAACATTGACATGTAAAAAGAAACGAACGAATTGGCCAAACGGTATCAGGAGCTGTGATTCAACGAGTCCTGGTTGAACTTCGTTGAAGTAAGGATGCTAGAGCTGTTTTAAAAAGTTTTCAACATTATTAGTTTTAATTTTCACATTTTAATATAAGTTTATTTATATATTCATATTTTTTCTCTCTTTCTCGTATTGTGCTGAAGATGGCCCTTGGACATAGGGCCGAAATATTCAGAGAATTGATTTCCACTGTCTTGAAAAGATTTTCCCTATTGTTTCAACTTGTATTCGTTCGAAATCAACTAGTGATATTTCCCTATGTTTGTAGGATTACAGAAAGCTAGCGCTGTACTGAAAACACAAAAGCCAAGTATAAAAAAGAAGAATATTGATTTAGGAGTCAAAAGTAAATGCGTAGCCTCACAACACAAACTAATCTGTAACGCTTTTCATAGTCCTTCAGGAGCTGTGATATCAGTAGCTTTCAGCTTACAATAGTAAAACTGTTCAAAATAGGGATGAAACCTTTTTATTGACTGTGAATAGATATAAAATTATTTAACTGGATATTTCGAACACATATACAGTGTTCATCATCAGCAGTAAAACTCATCATCAGCAGAGTTTTACTGCTGATGATGAACACTGTATATGTGTTCGAAATATCCAGTTAAATAGTTTTATATCTATTCACTGTCAATAAAAAGGTTTCATCCCTATTTTGAACTGTTTTACTTTCGTCATGGAAAGGCAGTGTGGTCTTCGAAGTTATCTATTTTCAGCATACAATTGAAACTATCTCAAAAACATAGGCATAAAAATAATAAGTTTAAAGTCATTACGCAGCACATAAGATAATGGGTTGATTTATCAAGTAACATCTTGATCTTCTCGAAATGAAGAGCATATCAACCGTAATATGAACTCTGGAAATCCAGCTATTTCTCTCAATAAAACAGAGAATTTTAAGTTGTGATACAAATTCTAAAATGATGCCAAATTGAACGAAAAAATAAACAAAGCAACAATCAAAAAATGCTTCACTATTATCATATTAAAAGTGTCCTTAAAAGGTCGTACCAAAATTCCTATATTGTTTTGCTTTTTCAGTAAAGCGCTAGTTTTCTGAAACCCTGCAAACATAGGGAAATATTACCAGTTGATTTATTTACTTAGTTTTATTGATACATTTTAGATAGGCTATGAAGTAGTAATTTTTGTTCGTTTTAAGTTTCAACTTCGCTCTTTACTTCCCTCGAAAAACTTTGTTTTTTTTTAGATTAATTTTATTTAAGATCAAACCACGATAAAATTTTACTAATAACGAGGTTTAACTTGCACTAATTTTATCCAGTCAGAGTTTTCATGGAATTTTTCTGGTTGACTGGAAAATTCTGATTAGCTCAAATTAGCCTTTAATAAATCTCAGCATTAGTTCAATCTCATTGCGATCCAATGTTTAGTAGATTTATAATCGAATGTGACAAGATCCAAAGTGCTGCCAGTGACCCTTTAAGTGGTTTTCAAGCACTTCATCCTTCGGTTTTTAAGTAAAAATTCGAAGCAGTTCTTTACAAAGACTAAAACACAAGACTTGTCAGGTAAGTAGATATCGTAAACGTGAGTTATGGACACCACTTTCGCAACTATTCCAAGAACAGCAAACCTGTTCTTAATTCGTTTTACTTGAACTCAACCAGTTTTACCTGTTTTGTTCCATACTTTAGCAGCTGTTAACCCGTTTTATAAGTGGTATAATACATTTTAAAATCATAAACACGAATAAATTTCTAAAAATATAACTAAGATTCCATTTTGTATTCTGGTAGAATATCCTGGCACCACTGTCAGTACATTTGATACAAACAGAGATTTTGTTTTTCTGTTGCCCAAGGGCTTAGCTATAAAAGTTGTACTCAGGCAGTAATTTAGCCAAAAAGTTGGAGGGAGAACCAAGGCTGTACTCACGGGGGCTAGGGGGTTTGAACCCTCCCCCCTGAAATATTTGCCAGACTCGTGAAAACGTAACAAAATGAATATAAACAAATTTACGATGTGTTTTACTTTTTTTTATAACCCTCCACCCCGAAAAAAAAAATCCTGGATACGTTCTTGAGAAGAGCCTTTTGCTACCCCATCGGTGTCATACTATCAGGGTAGGAAACTTAACAAACCGGACCAGAGCTAATTACATGGGCGACTATAGTCGATCAGCCCAGACCAAAATGAGTTGTCAGGCTTGGAATATTTTAATCAGCTTTTCATATTTCTGGAAATTTTTGCTCGTTGTAAGTTTGCTTGAATATGCTGCTTGTTTCAATTGTGTTGCGAGAGCAACACTTTGGTTTTGTCCCGGTTTTTTTTTTTGTTTTTTATTTTTTTTCCTATGCCGCCGATCTCAGCTTATTCCTGGAAACTGGTAAGGGTCTATCCTGTGCGGTTTTTACGGAAAGTGTGGACCTCAGGCCGGATTGATGAATATGACATTACATTTTGGAAAGCTCCGTAGAACTCTTGCCTGGGGCCAAAAAGGATGGTTTTTGCTTGTCCTCGAGCCAGAGCATATGGTGTGCGAAGTGAAGTGGAGTTATATAGCCTGTGTCAGAGAGGAGTATCTGAAGTTGTGCAGCCAAGCTTTCGTTTCATCAAACCATGTTTCTGCTTTCGAGTGGAAAGCTCCGTTCTAGCAGGCAAGCAGGCAGGCACCAGTTTCAAATTGAAGATGGACTAAAATCTATAAGTGTTAAATATATGCGGTAGTTCCCCGGCCCCACAGCCAATATATCTTCTTTGAGTGATAAATAGAAAAATTTACAGAAACAAAAAAGTGCGATTTTCCCACGGGTCCGAAAGTGCTGCCATCTATTGTTTCTAGCCATTTCTGTTCGTGATTTCAGCTGACTTTACCATTCTTTTTTTTTCTACTTGGGATTGCAATAGAGAAATGGTATCAGATATACCTCTTAAACTTTAAAAGTTCTCTCATTGCTAAAGAAATTAGATCCTTTGCTCCTTTCTAAGTGGTGGTGTTAGAAAGTTGGCCTCCGGCAAAAAAGTCAACTTTTGAACTAAGACAGATAGAATTTTTTTTCCAATGACAATCGATAGACCTTGATGAGCTGATCAAAGTATATGTCATCCATTTTTTGTTACAAAAATTCCTTCATGACATACACCAGTTTGAAAGTTTCAAGGGGTTGACAACTTCAGTGGTAAGGTACACACTTGAACCAAAAATAGGCCGATACCAATTGTGAGATATGTAGGGTACTTCCAAGCAACAGTCGATTATTAGCTTATAATCATCTTTGACAATGAGGGGTTTGCAACTTTTGCTGATTGGTGTACCTATTATCTGTTTCTGGTGTAATTGATGGTAAGAACAACTTGGTTCCCGATTGTAAGACATGTAGGGGAGTTGTAAGTAATAATCGGCTGTTAGGCTACAATGACTTCAGCGACAAGGGGTTTGGAACTTTTGCTAGTTGGTGTACCCATTATTTGTTTCCGGTGAACTTGGATGTATATCCCGGGAGAGGGACTTGTAAGTAAGAATCGGTTGCTAGAGGAGGCTCACGAGGGGCTACAAATTTGTGCAAATTGGTGCACATCTATGGAATCAGGGACCCATAAATTTCCTGTAATGACTCGCCATCCAATAATAAGCTATCCTGGATGGCGAGTCATTACAGGAAATTTATGGGTCCCTGATGGTATTTTGATCCTAAAAAGTTACAGATAGCTTTATAATACCAACTAGATTACATAAGATAATGTTCCAAGTTTCCATCCGTCACGATGTCTACGATTGAAAAGGATAAAGTTCAACCGGCTGCAAAGTGACATTTAGGGGCCTAGTAAGTAATAATCGGCTGTTAGTGTGGACCTCGGGCCGGATTGATGAATATGACATTATATTTTGGAAAGCTCCGTACGACTCTTGCCTGGGGCCAAAAAGGATGGTTTTTGCTTGTCCTCGAGCCAGAGCCTATGGTGTGCAAAGGATAAAGTTCAACTGGCTGCAAAGTCAATTTAGTTCTTCCAATATTTTTTTTTTTTTCAACCCTGAGGAAAAGCCTTTGATCATCTGATTACTGATTGTGTTATTCTTTGTCTCTCACGGAAGAGGGACTTGTAAGCAAGAATGGGTTGCTAGAGGAGGTTCATGAGGGGCTACAAATTTGTGCAAATTGGTGCACATCTATGGTATTTGATCCTGAAAAGTTACGGATAGCTTTATAATACCAACTAGATTATATAAGATAATGTTCCAAGTTTCCATCCGTCACGATGTCTACGATTGAAAAGGATAAAGTTCAATTGGCTGCAAACTCAATTTAGTCCCTTTTTCCGATATTCTTTTGCTGTTGTTTTTTCAACGCTGAAGAATTTGATCATGTGATTACTGATTGTGTTCTTCTTTGAATATGCCGTTTTGAAAGCTTTGATAGTTTTGACAACTTCAGCATTTAACCGATAGCGAAGAAACAAAACCAAAGTGTTGCTCTCGCAACACTTTAATCGGCAAAGCCGGACAAAGGTTGCCGCAACACTTCACGTTGCCAAGGCAACGTAGGTCTAGTTTTCGTTTGCTTTGGGTTTCATTTATTTGCTCGAGATAATTCACATTCATTTTGAGGTCGACTTTTTATATAACTTTGTTTCTACTAGTCTCATGCTTCTGTTTCCCTGATTAACGTTTTTTTTTTTGGAAAACGTGTTTCAAGCGTTTAAATGTGCAACTCCCTCTAAAAAGTGCACAAACAGTACAAATACTTTGCTCATTGCTTAATAACTGTAAAATAAATACTGTTCATTGTTGCAAATACTTTAATATCACTCATTACTTTTCTTTGAAAAACTTTATGTGCAACTGCCTCAAAAAAGCATCCAAATGGGCAAAGTGCATCCCATCTTACAATTCTACGTAGGAACTGATTTTGTCAATGCATAAAGCACCTGCTTTTTCAATTCGTTTTCTTACTCTTATTTTGGAGAAAAGAATATAAAACCCACTGATTATGAAAAGTCAATCCAAAATAGGTAGATATAGTTGCCTGGAAAGACGAAAAACGCTTTATGCTGAAATAGCCTCAAGAAACTCGTGAACTCTTAAGCCTGAAGGATAATTTAAAATGGTAGGACATACCGACTGCAGTACATCTTCATGATTACTGGTGACTGTTTTTCGACGCTCTGTAGCACGTCAGAAAATAATTAATTATGATAATTATTTGTTTTTTTTTTTTCTTTATTTTGATCTGATTTCAATATGCATACATCGTTAAAAACAGGATATGAAATAACTGTTTAAGTTTGTTGCAAAAAATCGCATTAGTGTCTACAGATGTTTTTTCGTAAGTATTCTTCTGCCTGATTTCACATGGTTTGGACACTTTCCGCAAAATGTGTCCTAATACTTTATACTTATTGAACCTACTTTTTCAGGTGTTAAAATGGGGTCAGAAGATAAAGTACATCTTTTGGCACAATTTAAATCTGAAACAGGAGATATGGTAGGAAGCCCGTTTGACTTACCAGTGGATATTTCAGTCCAAGGTCTTCAAATGATATGCAACGCCTTACTCCAAAAGGTTCGTGGAAAAAACTTATTTCTTGGTTTGTCGTCTTCAAGTCCTAGCAAAAAAAAAAGGAATTGTCTCTGATTATATCCAAAATATGCTTGAAAACTGGGCGACTAGATGTTTTATCTATGGTCTTTTCTAATCTTTGTAACGATCATTATCCTTTGTTCTGAATGAGGACGGTGGGGAAAAGCGCTATTTTTTATTTACTTTTGCACCTGTTCAAGCCTTTTCAACTTAATATCCTTATAAAACAGAACCCCACTGTTGGTCTCTTTTTGTTTTGCTTTTTTTTTTTTTTTTTTTTTGTATTAGAAACTAAGAAAAAGTACAACCATTAAAAAAAAAAAAAAAATAGAGCTGAAAGCAGGATCGAATCATATTTTTCGTACAGCTTACTCTTTGAGATGCGGTCAGTCAGTCGGGTATCCGAAACAATCCGTAGACAATTTCCCTGGAAAACATCTTGCGAACCTTCCTCCGTTTTTCGGAGCACCCATTCTTCAGAACCATACTTGACCGCCGTCATCGCTGTTGCTTCCAATATTCTGCTTATGCTGGTTCGCAGACTTATCTGCCTTCCTATTCTTCCAGACTTTTTTCAATTGCAAAAAAAAACCGAACCTTTGCTATTCTACTTTTAACATCTCCACTGCGCTTTACTAATAACATTACCTAGATAAGTGAAGCTATCCACTTGATCGGTCGTCTTGCTACCCAACGTCACCTCTTCACCTTCACTTATTCCTAGTCTTAACGCCTCAGGTATCGAGAATAATGCTAGAAAGCACTATTCTATAGTGCTTCTCTGTATGGTGATATTATAATGCTACTGTATATTCTTCTGTAAAATCAAACAGTTTGTGGTAACGAACTGTACTAAGGAGCGACCATGGAAACGATCGCTTTTCCTCCTCAACGCCCCGCTCTTTACGCTAAAGTTTCTTGCTGTTTTAAAAACAGAGTTAAGAGAAGGAGTCAAACTTTAGCGTAAAGAGTGAGGCGTTGAGGAGGAAAAGCCCCTTTCATATACGGAGTAATTTCTGTTCGTTTTAAGTTTTAATGTTGCTCCTTACTTTCATTTAAAAAAACTGTTTTTTTTTTTTTTATTTAATATACAGAAGAATAGACTACTGTCTTTGAAGGTAAGCTGTGTTGTGACTTCCTTGGTGAGTTTTTCGTACGATTACATCCAATCTACTATCTCAGAGGAACTTTCTTTCCTCATCTCATCTCTGATGGAACTAGTGACTAAGTTTGTAATTAGGTTTTATAACTTCTGTGGTGGAGCTATTCCAAAAAGTCATTAGTTGATTGCTTCAGGTTAAGGTTCAACACATGCATACAGACTACTGTTTCACCTTGGCAAAGGACTAGTAGTAGGATTTGTCCCGATTCACCTTGACAAAGGCAAATGACTAGTATCACCACTCGAGTACTGAGTGGCAACAGCTGAGGTACGCCTATCGTCCTTATGTTATGAAACAAATAATGCGTTTCTTCCTACAGGTATTAAGCTATTTTGCGTTTAGGCACCTTGGGAAGAAACAAAACCCGACCCTGGCGTCATTATGATTCAACTATCGTATATTATGTAATCTTTGCTAGATAGAGGTACCAGGGATCTGAGGGATATTAGATTAATTGATCAAGGAAGGACATATTTTAAACCTGGGAATCTTAGGACTCCAGGAAAGTACGAGCTACGTATGCAAAGGTATTTCTTCAAAATGCGTTTGATCTAAGTTTCTGCGGTAGCTAGCAGCCTAGTAAAAGAAGATCATACATACCCCATAGTAAAACCTACAATACCCCATAACTCCTAAAAATAGTGTCATCAAAACAAGAAGTACACTTTTAGAACCGCCTTGTCTGAAACCCTTTTTTAGGAAACTTGCCGTCCCTTTGCTTCAACAACCAGGAAAATCTATTGGCTTTAAAAACAAGAAAAGTGGCTGGAACCACGATATCCTGCATCGAACGCATCTTTTTCTTTTTCATTTTTTTTCTCTCTCTGCAGCTAGCGGGGCACTGGAACATTTAATGGCTCATTTGTTTAATGGCTCATTTTAAGGGAAGTTGATGTATTTAAAAACCTTTTGTAGTTAACAAAAATAATTTTTTTAAAGAATCAATTTCTACTAAAAACTACATTTTTATAGAACACTGGAGTAGCAAATGTTGTAAACATCATCTTGCATACGAATATCAAAATAGGATTTTCCAGATTATGAAAAGTGTGTAAAATGCAATAATTTTCTTAGGGTTTTGACAGAAAACTGATTTGTCAATTGAAACAAGAATAATTCCTGAAATTTTAAATAAACTAGAATAGTATTATTTATACAAGCAATCATAATTTAGAATAAAAATTCCAAGTAAATGGCGCTAGTACTTACGACGAAAAGAAAAAAGAAGAAAAAAAAACACGAGAGTATAACTTACTAAAGAGTGACATGTAAAAAGGAACGAAGGAGTTGGCCAAACGGTTTAATCTTGAAGTAGGCAACTGCAGTCTCACTATGTTAGCTAACCTTGTGTTTATTTTATTCCTCATAACTGGTGGTAAAATCTCTCTATATTTTTCACTGCTAAGAAGAAATTTGCTAAATCTACAGAGCAAACCCAATGGACGCTCCTGAAGGGACGGTAGTAATAGGACAGAGACTGCCGATTCATAGCTTACATATGCGTCTGAAGGAATAACTTCAAAGGTTTTTTTTTTGTAGTGACTCAAGCTGAGGTAACTTGTGTTGTTAACTTGAGGGCCCCATAAGCATTGAACCATTTGCCTTTTTTTAGTGAATGTATCATCATGAGTATTAAACGAGCAGTCAACACTAAATGTGACACCAAGAATTACAGCTGAAGATACACAAGGATACAGTGGAGGAAGACTGACAAAGTCCCTCTTAAGACGATTAAAGCGAGGGGTTTTGGTTTTTCTTTCGTTTATTTGAAGGTTGTTGTGACTACATCGGTCTTTAAAGTCGTTCATTATTCCATCATTGAATTGGGGATCCGCCTTGGAGTTTTCAATGAGATACATCAGAAGAACTGATAGGTCGTCTACGCGCTTAAACATGTCATCAAGCTCAGAAAGGACAAAGTTTCTAACTGCTAAAAACGACAGCGCTGCAAGTTTTGTGCCTTGTGGAGCACCTCACATGAGCTGAGCCCATTCGGAGTTTGTGTCTCCACGGAAAAGGCTGTACACGCACTGGAAACGGTCTTGCAAAAAATCACTTACTAAAAGGAGAATATGCTTGTGTGCACCCATTGCGCGTAAATTTTGTAACAGCTATGATATCGCGAATAAGGCAAAGGCTTTTCGATAATCCACTATGAGAGGATAGACAATCGCACTTCCTCGGTCAAGCCACTCGATAACAAAGTGATCCGTTCTCACTAAGTAGACAGTTGTGTTGCTTCCGTTCAAGCATCCGTACTGATATGGGTCAAGAAAAGGAGAAACCTGTGACATCAGTTCGCGGTACATAAAGTTTATGCCACCTTAAATAGGTTCGGTGTTGTTGAGATAGGTCGGATTTGGTTGCAAGATTTGGGATCCTTCACTTTAATTATAACGCGAACGTACGTTCTCTTTCAAGCACTTGGGAACACTTGCACTTGGAAACACGGGTTAATAATGGGGGAGAGTGACTTTGCATGGAAAATAGCGAATTCACGTAACAACTTTAAAGGAAGCTCGCCATGGTAGAACGCACAGTTCCTATTCATTTTTGAAGTTCCTTGTAAACACCAAACTCAGAAATTTCACCTGCATTATCAGTCTCTGTTTTAGTAATGAGAGACTTGATTTCTGAACTTGTGATTGACGGAAAGGTGGTACAGATGCCAACAAAAAAAAACAAAAAAAAACAGTTTACTTCCGTAGCCGATAAAAAGGTACCATTTTCTTTCAATAGCCTCTGGTCACTGTGTGTCGTTTTACCAGCAAGTCTTTTTGCTGACACGAATGCCATTTTTATTTCATCTCTCAGTTCAACGTTATAATTGTCTCCTGGGGCCAAACTTATTTTGGCTTTTTATAAGTCTTTTTTAAGACCTGTTGCTGACTTTTCCAGCCTCTTTGATGCTGGGCTACCTTAACCTCACTTGGCAAGCTATACCATTACTACTACTAGCAACTCACTGCAGCAACGAGCCACTTGATGCCAACACAGCTACGCATTATATATATATATATATACGATATATATACGCATATATATATATATATATATATATATATATATATATATATATATATATATATATATATATATATATATATATATATATATATATATGACTGCCTGTCCATGGATTATTCTTTATGGTTGATTGTGTGTGGCTATGCTGTTTGACCTATGTGATTGTATGGATGAGTAGGGTTAAGGCTTCATTCAAGTGCTGGTCTATATTAATCACTAATTTAGGAAAACAGTCTTCCTTTTCTCCTTCTGTCTCTCTCTTTTTTTTGTGTTTGTGTTTGTGCATATATATATATATATATATATATATATATATATATATATATATATATATATATATATATATTTATATATATATATATATATATATATATATATACATATATATATATATATATATTATATATATATTTATATTTAGAAACGTTCCTTGTTTAAGCAACTGGTCCTTAGTTAGAGTATCTAAGACATAGAACAGACATGATCTGCCTTTTATTTTTTTTGGAAGGTTTTATCCTTATTAAGAAAAATTGTATTTCGAAGTTCCTTTCAAATCAAATTTCCGAGATTTTCTAAAGATGTAGTTTTCTGAAGGTGAGTGTATGGAGATATTATCCTCTCGATGGTATCCTTTCCTCCGAAACACGGACCCAAAAAGGGCAAAAAATTTCATCGTCCGATTGGTTTTAAACTTTCAAGCATTGGTTTTGGGTTAATGGAACGACACATTTTCGTTGGGAGAAAGGGATGCTTTTGGCTGATTCTCTTGTTCTATGGATGAATAGATGGATCCTAAAACGAACAGAAATTAAAATGAAAAATCAAATCAAACTGAAGATGTACAGAAATTACCACAAATTCAAGTTGGGCCGCTATAAACCTTTATCGTTTAAAGGCCAGTCTCTTGCGCTTTACTTTCAACGATTCATATTTTGAACAGTGTTTTTATTTTACCGAACATCATCAACAACACAACAACAAAATGAAATCGGAAGGCTATTGAAGGCTTAAAAATACGAGGTATCACATGGAAGAGTGGGGCTATTCCTTCCCTCTCAGACCTTCTAAAAGGCTTGAATGTTATTCATAATCTACTAAAAGACATGTATTGTGAACAGTGAAGTTTTTATTTGTTAAAACATGAACAACAAAAAGTCATGATCATAATCAAGATATCAGAAAAAAAGCAAATCTTAGAATAGTTTTATTTGTTTGTTTTAGTTTAATTTTACTATTTTAAAAAAACACTTCCTTTTTATCACAACTTTTTCTTTGATTCTGTTTCATCCGAACATACAGGAAATTGATACCTCAATAAAGTCTATGAAAGTAGTATCGGTAATTTATGAAGTATTCTGTTCAGTCAGTTGCAACACTATTATAGATGCGTAAATTCATGCATTATATATTCTCTGCCTCCCTCCATTCAACTGTTACGCTTTTGACCTTCATTAAAGGCTCCTGCTTCACCTATGCAAGATTATTTTTATCTGGGAGTCTGAATGTACCTCCCTGGACATGTTTTCGTAGATAACTTGTTGCATAATATGAAAAAGAAGTAGAATTGTTTTCGAACAGAGTAGTACAAATCAGCTGAACCAGTGTTATAGTGTCATCTGAGATAGCACTAAGAAACTTTAGCGTAAAGAGCGGGGCATTGAGGAGGAAAAGCCCCTTTCATATACGGAGTAATTTCTGTTCGTTTTAGGTAGGTAGGTAGGTAGGTAAGTTTTATTTTATCCACAATACAAACATAAATAAAAAAATGACAACACTAATAAATTGTTGCAGCAAAAAGAAAGTCCTAAGGACTTGTGCTGCAATTTCATATTATGATTTACATCTTATAAATAAATATCTAAACATAACATCTCATGATTAACCACCTAGCCTATCTTATATATAAAAAATAACAACACATACACATGAACAAAATACAACAAAATAATCATATTAAATATCATTTACCGGTATTCAGTCCCCACCCCACATCAATAAACTGCAAAAAAAAAGACATCAAAAACCTTCTGCCCTTCAAAACCTATTACTTAAATAACACATTTTCAATTTATTTTTAAACCCATATAAAGTGATAGACTCCCTGATGCCAGCCGGCAAACTATTCCAAACAGAAGGCCCCAGATTCCGAACCACATATGATGATCGAACTGTTTTTCTTTGTTCATGGCTTAAAAGTTGTGAATTTCTTGTATCATAATTATGGTACTCCTGATTCATGGAAAAATAATCATGAAAATACTCAGGGCATATATGTTTCATGCTCTGGAACACAAAAATTGATGCCTGGTAGTCACGAATCTGACCAACATTTAAGACATTACACCGGGAAAAGCTAGCAGTAGTTTCGGATTCAACCTGCTCTTTTATGTCCGCAATCAATCGAATGCTTTTATTTTGCAAAATCTGGATCCTTTTATAATTAGAGAAGAAATTACTAGCCCAATGAACACAACCATAATCTATATAAGGATGAACAAGGGAAAAATAAATGATTTTTAAAATCTTGAACGGAAAAGTTTTTTTTACACGTCTCAAAATTCCTAGACCCCTAGCCATTTTAGCACCAATAACACTGCAATGCTTTTTCCAACTAATATTATTATCTAAATAAAACCCCAAATACCTAAGTTCAAAAACTTGTTTAATGGGTAAATGTCCAAAAAAAATGTTATTATTATCATTAAGTAACCTACCTGTTCTACTAAATATAATGTAATTTGTTTTAGATGCATTAACTGCTAGGGAACTACCTATTGTAAAACTGCGCAAACGTTCAAGTGCCAAATTAGCCTTATGTGCAACCTGCACCAAACAACTACCAATTACTGTTATCGCAGTGTCGTCCGCGAAAGAGGTCAGCGCTTCAACTCCAACATGTGAAGCCAACGAATTAACATAAATAAGATAAAGTAGAGGTCCCAGCACGGAACCTTGAGGCACTCCACACTTAACACCGAACTCTCTGCTTGATATATCTGATAAAGCAACTTTGATAGTCCGGCCATGCAAATACGATGAAAACCACTTTACACAAGTACTACCTAACCCAAGCCCACTTAGTCTACTAAGAAGAGTATTAAAATCAACAGTGTCAAAAGCCTTACGGAAATCTACAAAAACAGTTAAAGGAATCATATTATTTTCAAATGCATTATCAACAAAACTTAAAAGATGGTGTACTGCATGACTAGTGGAATGTTTACTTCTGAAACCAAACTGTCCATTATACAAAATTTTCTTCGAATCCAAAAAATCATACAATCGTTTATAAATAACTTTTTCATAAATTTTACTAAATAAAGGTAAAATGGAAATTGGTCGCCAGTTACAGGGTTCTGAGGGGTCCCCACCTTTATGTAAAGGTATGATTTTAGATTGTTTCAGTTCCGACGGGAAATGCCCTTTAACCATTGAGAGATTAATTAAATGAACCAGTACCGGTAAAAGATACACCGACACATAATTAAAAGCCTTTAGGTTCAATCCATCTACACCAGAAGAATTTGATTTAAGGCTACAAACAATTTTTTCAACTTCTTCTACATTACATGGTACAAATTCAAACCCATTCTGCATGCTTGAAGGATTTACCTTAATGTTGACGGCACAACTACCTCTAGACACTTCATTCTGTATAACACTACCAATTTTCGAAAAATAATCACCCATGTAATTTGCTATTTCCAATTTATCATGAATAATTCTATTACTAGTTTTTAAATTGGTTATACACATATCTTTTTTTTCACATCCTATCACTTCACGGACAATTCCCCAAGTATCTTTTATATTACCTTCCTTAATCTTCAAACGGTTTAAATAATACTCATTCTTTGCATTTCTTTTTGAATTATTTACATAATTTCTCAACTCTTTAAACTCATTTAAAATCATTTCAGATGGATTATCAAGATATTGACAATACAACTTATTTCTTTGTCTTATTAAACTCAAAATTTCATCATTTATCCACGGCTTTCTCGGTTTAGCTTTCTTGCAATTAATTTTATTCAATGGGCAATTTTTCTCAAACACAGGGTAAAGAATATCTGAAAAAATGTTAAAAGCTTTTGAAGCATCATCCTTTTCATTGTAAACCACCTCCTAATCCAACGAACTAACTTCATTTTTAAATTTAGCCAGATTAACTTCTTTCATGTCACGCCGAAGAATCTTGTTTTTTCTTTTAATTTTACAATGTGATAACTTCTGCAACAAACAAAGAAGCGGTAAGTGGTCCGAACCAGAATGGATTAATACATCACACATGCTATCTTCCACCATAACTTCAGTGACGAAAACATTATCAATCAAAGTTGCAGAATGGTCTGTTAATCGGGATGGGATAGAATTTAATGGGAAAAGACCAAATGAAAGCATGACATTAAGGAAATCCAAATTTTTGGCTTGAAAATCTAATAAATCAAAATTAAAATCACCTATGATTACAATTTTATCAAAATTTCGATTTATTTCAGATATTAAAATTTCAATTTCCTCTAGGAAAAAATCCGGACTAGCACCAGGGGGTCTATACACCGATGAAATAAGAAGTGGATTATTATTACTTGTCACTATTTCAATAGCAAAAGTTTCAATCTTACCTTCAATCCATAAAGATAA
Organism: Artemia franciscana; assembly: GCF_032884065.1. NCBI lineage: Eukaryota > Metazoa > Arthropoda > Branchiopoda > Anostraca > Artemiidae > Artemia > Artemia franciscana. The sequence continues at coordinate 26,905,315 of NC_088874.1, forward strand.
ATCTTCCCTTACTTTAAATTTTATATCATCCTTGATTATGAATGCTAAACCTCCCCTTCCCATCAATGACCGGTTCTTGGAAATAAGTGTGTAACCTGGAAAATTAAACAACGAAGCAGGACATTGTTCACTAATAAATGATTCACAAATACCTATCACTTGCACCTCACTGTTAAGTTTATTAATTATATCAACTACATCTTCATGTGAAGTAGTTAAATGACAATTCCAGTGGAGAATCTGGAATCCGGACAGCATAACGGGTGCACTCACATCATCTACTGCAACATATTTACTAAGCCTTGCAGGCTGTTTATCCGAAAATTCCGACCGGCTACCAACATCACTCGACAAAATATTATCCAACGAAAAGCGATTTTTTTCTAACTGAAGTAATCGTGAAAACATTCATAAATAATTAATCCTACTTCCTATTAAAGAACTATTACTACGAAAGAATGTAAATACTAAAGTACACATTTATAACTAATAAAACGAAAAAAAAAAAAAAAAAAAAAAAAGAAAAAAACTCAGATTATATGTCGTCACAACTCCACAGTCGGCGTGTCCGAGCGTCATTTCCAGATCGAGCGAAAATACGGCCGTGATCGGACCATACGTTGTGGTTACCTAACCTATCACGAGCCAGTTGCAGAATTTCTCGTCGCTTCTTAGTTAAACTTTCAGACACAAATATACCAGATTTGGCCAGTTTACTCTTAGCAGCAAATACCTTTCTAGCCACATCCTTAGACGAAAACTGGGCGAGTACCGGTGCAATCATATCAGGCCGCGTAGGATTCTCTGGAAGGGTAAATCTATACACTTTAGTTAGTTCCGAAACATAAACTTGTACGCCCATCTTGTCCGAGATAATATTATTAATACACGATTTTACATCAGCACCCGGAGCTTGTTTGACACCACTGAAAATAAGTGAATCCAGCCTATTTTCCTGCTCAATATCGTCAAGTCTACTTTCGATCTTTTTCACTCTCTCTTCGAGTATCATGAAGCTGTTTTTTAGTGATTTTAGTTGCTTTTCGATAAAATCAAATTTTGGCGAGTATTCCACCATCAAAGAATCATATACGTCAGATATCATTGATTCAGCCGAGTGCGGGAGTTGATTTTTTATGCGATCGGAAACTTTACGTGAGATTTCATCCCTGAGATTCGCTTTTACAGCTTCCAATTCTTGTTGAGTCTGAGTTAGTCTCATGTTCAGGTCAGAAGATTGGTTGCCTATATCCGGGCTTGAATTTGACGGATGATTTTTCGAAAGATGTCCTGGTTGTTCAGTGCTGTTAGAAACAGTGCCCTTGCGCTTAGGACGGGACGACATCGTAAACTACTAATTAGTAACTCTAATTAACATGAGACAAAGACTTACACGCAAGGGGGGCTTTTTTACGACCCCCCAGCTTCAAATAGTGCCAGATATTATCCAATTAGGTTTGCAGCAGGCTAATCCAAATCAATTTCCTGCATCCGATATGACACGAACAAATTATAACACTGGTTAAACGAGTTTAGGTGTTTTCACTATGAATGGCGGATAGCAACTGTGAATGGCGGATAGCAACTCAAGTTTTATTTAAGTTTTAATGTTGCTCCTTACTTTCATTTTAAACAAAATGCTTGTTTTATTTAATTTCTGGACGTTTTTATATTAATGCATATTTTGATCTTGGCTTTCCGCACATAAATAATTAAAACGAAATTTGCATATTAATTAATTGTAATTAATCGGAAGATTTTGAGAAAAAAGGAGCGAGGGAGGAGGGCTAGTTGCCCTCCAATTTTCGTATTGCTTAAAAAGGCAACTAGAACTTTAATTTTTTACAAACGTTTTCATTGGTAAAAAAATATACGTAACGTAACGAACTTCTATATTCGTATGTTTTTATTGCGTATATGAGGGTGTTCAACCCTCGTCGATATCTCGCTCTTTATACTAAAGCTTAAATTTTTTCACAATTCCTTAAGAATGACCTCTGAATCACAAAGGCCGTAGAATAAATAGTTGAAATTACTAAAAATACTTTAGCGTAAAGAGTAAGGTATAACGAGGAGGTAAACCCCTCATGTGCGTAATAATTTTTGTTTGTTTTGAGTTTTAATGCTGCTCCTTACTTTCAGTAGAAAAAACTTTTCATATTTATTTTTCATTGTTTTTTCAAATAATACTTGAAAATTCTGCGCCCCCTCCATTGAAATTCTCTTCCCTCATGAGAAGTTTCTCAACTCTCCCCCCGAAACCGAAAAAATCCCCCTGGAAACGTCTGTACATTTCCCAGTAACCATTACTATATGTAATCACAGGTCAAAGTTTGTAACTTGCAGCCCCTCCAACGGGGAGTGCGGGGGAGTAAGTCGTCCCTAAAGACATAGTTATTAGGTTTTTCGACTATGGTGAATAAAATGGCTATTTCAGAATTTTGATCCGGTGACTTTTGGGAAAACATGAGCGTGGGAGGGGGCCTAGGTGCCCTCAAATTTTTTGGCCACTTAAAAAGGGCACTAGAACTTTTAATTTCCGTTAGAATGAGCCCTCTTGGGAAAAAAAAACAAAAACAAAGACAAACAAACAAAAAAATAAATAAACGTGCATCCGTGATCTGTCTTCTGGCAAAAAATGCGAAATTCCACTTTTTTGTAGATAGGAGCTTGAAACTTCTACAATAAGGTTCTCTGATACGCTGAATCTGATGGTGTGATTTTCGTTAAGATTGTATGACTTTTAGGGGGGGCTTCCCCCTATTTCCTAAAATGAGCCAAATTTTCTCAGGTTCGTAACTTTTGATGAGTAAGACTAAACTTGATGAATCTTGTATTTTTAAAATTAGCATTAAAATGCGATTCTTTTGATGTAATTATTGGTATCAAAATTTCTTTTCTTAGAGTTTCGGTTGCTATTGAGCTGGGTCGCTCCTTACTACAGTTCGTTACCACGAACTGTTTGATTTATCGAATTTTAAGTTTACTTGCGTAAAGTTGTGTCTATAATTTGAATTTTGACATTAATTCTTTTTCTATAAATTAAATTAAAAAAACGTTTTTTTAATTTCAGTTAAAAAGTTTTTTTAACTGAAAGTAAGGAGCGACATTAAAACTTAAAACGAACAGAAATTACTTCGTATATGAAAGAGGCTGCTTCCTCATCAACGCCCCGCTCTTTACGCTAAAGTTTGACTCTTTCTCTCAATTCTTCTTTTTAAAACAGTAAAAATCTTTAGCGTAAAGAGCGGGGCGTTGATGAGGAAGCAGCCTCTTTCATATACGAAGCAATTTCTGTTCGTTTTAAGTTTTAATGTCGCTCCTTACTTTCAGTTAAAAAAACTTGTTTTTTTTTTTATTTAATTTCTGAACGTTTTTGAATCAATGCATGTTTTGATTTTGGCTCTCCGCAGAGGAACAATTAAAACGAAAGTTGCATTTTTTTTTTTTTTTTTTTTGGCTAAATGGCTTTCTCATAATTTTGATCGAATGATTTTGAGAAAAAAAAGAGCGGGGGATGAAGCCTAGTTGCCCTCCGATTTTTTGGTTAATTAAAAAGGCAACTAGAACTTTTAATTTTTTTACGAATATTTTTATTAGTAAAAGATCTACGTAACTTATAAATTAGCTTACGTAAAGAACTTTTGTATTTTCATATTTTTATTACATATATGAGGGGGTTCGCCCCCTTGTCAGATCCTCGCTCTTTAAACTAAAGCTTCAATTTTGTCCCAATTCATTAAGAATGACCCCATAATCACAAAAGCCGTAGAATAAATAGTTGAAATTACTAAAAATACTTTAGCGTAAAGAGCGAGGTATTAGGAGGAGGTGAGCCCCTCAAATGGGTAATAATTTCTGTTTGTTTTAAGTTTTAATGCTGTTCCTTACTTCCAGCTGAAAGAATTTTTCATATTTATTTTTTCATTGTTTTTTTTTTTAATAATGCTAGTAAATCCTGCGCTCCCTTCATGGAGATTTTCTTCCCCCATGACAATTTTTCGATGGAAAGTTCCCCCAGCATATCCCCCTCTTCTCAACCCCTCCCCCAACCAAAAAAATCCTCCTGAAAACGCCTGTACATTTCCCAATAACCATTACTATATGTAAGCACTGGTCAAAGTTTGTAACTTGTTGCCCCTCCCACGGGGACTGTGGGGGAGTAAGTCGTACCCAAAGACATAGTTATAAGGTTTTTCGACTACGTTGAATAAAACGGCTATCTCAGAATTTTGAGCCGTTGACTTTGGTAAAATAATTAGCGTGGGAGGGGGCCTAGGTGCCCTCCAATTTTTTTGGTCACTTTAAAAGGGCACTAGAACTTTTCATTTCCGTTAGAATGAGCCCTCTTGCAACATTCTAGGACAACTGGGTCGATACGATCACCCCTGGAAAAAAAATAAATAAATAAATAAACACGCATCCGTGATCTGCCTTCTGGCAAAAAATACAAAATTCCACATTTTTGTAGATAGGAGCTTGAAACTTCTACAGTAGGGTTCTCTGATACGTTGAATCTAATGGTGTGATTTTCGTTAAGATTCTATGACTTCTAGGGGGCGTTTCCCCCTATTTTCTAAAATAACGCAAATTTTCTCAGGCTCGTAACTTTTGATGGGTAAGACTAAACTTGATGAAACTTATATATTTAAAATCAGCATTAAAATGCGATTCTTTTGATGAAGGTATTGGTATCAAAATTCCGTTTTTTTAGAGTTTTGGTTACTATTGAGCCGGGTCGCTCCTTACTACAGTTCGTTACCACGAACTGTTTGACTAGACAAAAAAAAACTAGGCATTTAATCAAGTAACTGTTTTCTCTTTCTAATGTAACCTTTATACTGTTTTGGAAGCTCCTTTATATTAAACGATGCCTTGGCGCACACAAGTCTTTGCTTACTTCACGCTTGAACGCTGTTATGTTTCTGTAGACAAAACAAAGAGAAAAAAAGAAAGAAAAGTTGTTGGCAGAATCAGATGATTACGGTAACCAATCACTTCCTGGGCAAACTTCCTTTGTTATTTTACTGTTATTGTTGTGTTATAATTATTATTATCAATTGAAGGAATAGGTAAGTAGCTACACGGAATGTCGCGTGGCCGCAACCCCTCATAGGTTTTTGTCGGACACGAACGTGTTGTTTTTGTTTATTTATTTGTGAAATTTAAAAATTTAATTTTAATTTGAACTAGGCTCTCTCTTTCAATTTTTTTGTGTGAAATAGAGGAAGAAATTCCCATAGAAGGAAAGTAAGAATAGTAAAAAGTAGGGAATGTAAATAGTTAAATATGGAATAAGATAGTGGAAAAGAAAATAGTTGAGCTAGGTGAATACAAATTTTCGGAAACTTTCCAAGGAATTGTTGCGCAACAGAAACGATTTGCAATCGTCTATTTTCGACTGGTTTATTTCTGTTTTTCTGATATGTACCCAGGATTTTTCTTTCTTTTGTGGTTGGAGTGGGGGGGAGGTAATAAAGGAATTCTGCGGGAGGAATAGTTAAAATGTACATTTTATTTGCCAACTTAATTAGGAAGTACCCAACAATTCAAGATGTTTAATTCAAGTGCCAAGGTTTAACTTTTTTTTGGGAGGGGACTGCTCCTAAGACTCTTTTACGTAAGTCTCTAATCTTTAACTGGACTTCTTGGGTATTTTCATTTATCTATGTATATATGTTTGATCCATAGATATTCCTATTTTTAGGAAGGTGATGAAGTTACCCCGTATACTTTTTTTGTTAATGAAAAAGAAGTTGTTAATAATCTGGAATTCACACTAAAAGAGGATAAGTTAGATACCGAAAAGGTCTTGGAAATTATTTATCAGCCTCAGGCTGTATTCAGAGTTAGAGCAGTTACAAGATGCACTAGGTAAGTTTAATTTTCTTTTTAGTTATATTTATTCAGTCGCGATTTTTCAAATTTAGTATTATTTTATATTGCAAGAACATAAAGGATATATTTTAACAATACATGTTTGATATGTTTTCTTGTAAAAGCATAGCTCCCCAGAGATCTATTCCCTATGAAAAGTTAGATAGGGTTTAAATGATGACGAAAACCCATTTTTAGGACGTTGTTGTCCAATTTCAGTCCCCTTGTCGAAAACAGTAGCATTTGATGAAATTTACATCAAATAATTAATATCATTACCCTAGGTTTTTAGTAAATAGCCTTCTGTATATGAAAGTAAGAGAATTTGATTTCCTGGTAACGAATCTGAATTTGCGTTTTTTCATTACATTAACTACTTCCTGTGCAGGGCATTCAAAATCAAACATATTGAACAAAATCAAAAATTCCTTGAGTACAAAATAGGTAAAATTGTGTTTAAAACTAACAAAAATATGTTATATTGTGTTCAAAACTAACAAAAATATGTTATATCTGTCAAGTATTAAAAGCACTGACTTTTCCATGAAAAATAATGAGCGACTTTAAACCTGAATACGTACTGAACTTATCTAACATGGTATTTCAAACCTAAAAGCAACAGAAGTTTATATGACTGAACCAATAAAACCTAATACGAACATAAAACACGATGAACAACGAAGCAGAATAATAACCAAATTGAATTTAGGACAAATCTTTATATTATTAAAAAGGGTATTGTCTAAAGGCTTAAACAGTTGTAACACAGTGGATTAAGGCTCTGCTTGGCAAAAAGGGGCCCAGGGTTCAATCCCCGCCGCAGCAAGGTTGGGCGACAAGCTCGTTACTTGTTCCTGTAAAAACACCCAGTCACTGAAACGTCGATTCGACGCCCTATGCGCCAGCAATGGCTCTGGGAGATCACTATCCTTTTATCCTTAAGGCTTGAGGCCCAGTTGTGTTCACTGAAAATTAACTGGAGTCCTTAAATTGAAACTCTTGATTAGCCAGTTGATTTTTGTACGTTTTCAAAGAAATGGATCTGTGTCGTCTTTTGGAAAGCCTGAACTTCTGGCTCGATTGATGAATACGACATTATATTGAAAAGCTGTTTATAATCTAGTTTTGCACAAAAAGAATAGTTTTCGCTTTTCTTTGAGCCAGAGCTTACGCTATGGAAGATTAAGTGAACTCTTATGCTCCAAGTTGAAGAAGCCTATCTGAAGTTGTTCCGCCGATCTTTTTTTCCTCAAGACATGTTTCCACTTTCGATTCTCTGTCGTTGAACCAGCCAGTAAGTAGGACAACAAGGCACTAGTTTCAAATTGAAGTCAGAACTGGTTTTATAAGTGTGAAATACCTGAAATACTTTCTTACAAGAGACATCATGAAGAGATCAGAGATTTAAGGAAAGAACATTTTCTCAAGCGACTTGAAACAGCTATCGTCCACTTTTAATAAAAACAATTTTTGTTTATTTCGGTTTAATATGATTTTTTTTTTCTTTAGTTGGGAATGCTACAGAAGAATGATATCATAGGTGCTCTCTAAATTTTAATCGATCAATCTGTTGTTTTCTCGAGCTTTGTTTCTGTTTTCGAGTCTTTTTCGTTAATCAGCCAGCAAGCAGGACGGCAAGGCACCAGTTTCAGATTGAAGTCTGGCTAGGTTCTAAACTTGCTAAGGGTGTACAATAGCTCCTCAATTCCATATCCAAAATACATTCTTAGATGAGCTAACAAAAGAAATTGAAGATCTAAAGGACTTGCATTTTTTCGGGGGTCCGGAAACTTGTAATCTACCACTTCAATAATATTTTGCTTGTGATTTTGGTTGAATCTGCAATTTCGATCTCTATATTTGGGACTGATACAATGAAACAGTATCACGTATGCCTCGATGATAATAATTTTATTAAGTGATTAAACCTTTACAAGTATTTCACTGCTAAATGTTTACAAACTAACACCACAAAGAAAGAAAACAAAAATAGAATAAATGAAACTAATAAATGCTAAAATCAAAGGCAACAATCATTTATAAATATCAAATATTAACATTAAACCAGTTTTCTAATTGAATACAAAAATCTGTTCAAACATTTCCTTAATACTTTATCAGACACTACTGAACTAGGACAAAATGGGAAATTAATTCCTAGAGATTGGAGTTCTAGTTCCATACCAAAAGCTGTAAAAAATAAACAGGGTAAGTAAACTGGAAGTGGCTACAAGTTTCACTTTCACCACAAATGCACTCTCCGCTTCTAACTTATCCAATTTTATTTAAGAAATAATTCAACCGACAATGTCCAGGTATAATTTGCATTAGATGGTGCACATATGCCTTTCAAATATTAATGGATATCTCATCGCTATAGAAATCGGAGCTTACGCTTTGCTCCTTTCTTAGTAGTGATCAGGCGTGCATCACTACTAGATCACTACATCACTTAGGCGTGCTTTTACGGTAAAACTTTTACGGTAGGTTACCGAGGAAGGGTCTGAAAAACTTAAAGAGGTGAAATTCACTTAAAATTTGACGGGCATGCACTTACAGCAAAGCCGACCTTCCGCAAGAGATTTCTGACTGCAATTATGGTTGAGTTTTCGTAGTTCGGGGAATCCCGTGCTTTTGAAGGTTCGAAGCCTGCTAGTGCCTGAACCGTCAAATCATGCAGTTTAAAATGTCTTTTTGGAAGTTTCCCTAACTGGATCTAGGTCCTTACAATCTCAAGTGGTTTCGGTCCTTTTCTGCAGAAGGTAGGTCAGGCTCAGAAGTAGCGCATGCGTCTGAAAATTCAATGGATAGTCCATCCAATGGATGGACCACTGCATCGCCTTATATCTTGTAACAATAATGTATAATCCTTGCGTAACTCCAATCCCAACAATATGTATTATGTGAACCTTTCTTCTAAAAAGCTGGTGGTGGAGGATAACTAAAAGCAGTGCGGAACTAGCGTCGCTGTGAGTGAGTAAAAAATAACGTTGCTTTTGCGTCGAGTCAGTTCGTAGTTCATTTGTGTACTGAATTAACACCTCAGTTGTTTTTGTGTCTTGATAGTCTTTGGCTTGAGCTCGTTTTGGCACCAAGTCAGGACTCATCTTGTTTTTGCTTAAAGTTTCTGAGGAATTATCATTTTGCCATCCTATCACACAAATTTAAAAGTCTTTCATGATTCCGATTTAAACGTGGCAAACCTTGCCTACTTAAAATATGCCTTCTAGAGAGGGGGGTGCTGTAGGAGTCATTGGTCCAAGTTGTGCCGTCAATTACTCAGAATTAAATTTATTGCGTGACTCTAGTTTTAATGAGGCAAAGCACATCAATCTTTCTACTAAATTGTATACGCGAAGAACTGACCATATAAATAGTTTTTGTTGCGAATTATGAAGCTTTTTATGATTCTGAGTTGAATCGTTATTTTGAAATTTTAGTTGATGCTGAAGGGATATAGTGGTGCTTAGGGACAAAAAAAAAGCCATCATAGGAGAACTGAGACATTCTCATTCCTTGAAAGGGTAGTAAAACTTTTCAATCGAGTGACACCTCCTTAAGTTTCTAAGACCATCCCTTCTGTGTATGTTGCCAGTACAAAAATATTGTGAGACGCAAATCGTATGAAAATCAAATAAAAATTTTACTTTCAGCTGAAAGTAAGGAGCAACATTAAAACTTATAATGAACGGCAACTCTTACGTATATGATGGGTTCGCCCCCTCTTCAACACCTTGCTCTTTACGCTAAAGCTCGAATTTTGTTCCAATTATTTAAGAATGACCCCTGAATCACAAAGGGTTTTATTAGAATAAATAGCTCTTCTGAAAGTACTAAAAAAAAACTTTAGCGTAAAGAGCGAAGCATTGACAAAGGGGTGAATCCCCTCATAAACGTTATAATTTCTGTTTGTTCGAAGTTCTAATTTTGCTCCTTGCTTTCAGTGAAAAAAACTGTTTTTATTTAATTTATGATCGTTTTTTAGATAATGCTGGAAAATTCGGCGTCCCCTTCATTCAAGATTCCATTCCTCCATGGAAAGATCCTCCCACAAAACCGTCTCCCCCTGACCCCCCCACCAGAAAAATTACCCCCTGAAAATGTCTGTATACTTCCCAATAACCAATACTATATGCAAACAATGGGCAAAGTTCACAACTTGCAGTCTTTCTCCCGGGGGCTTTGGGGGATTACGTCATCTTCAAAGACATATTTGTTAGATTTTTCGACTATGCTAAACAAAGGCTATCTCAAAATTTTGATCGAGTGACTTTGGGGAAAAATGAGCGTGGGAGGGGGCCTAGTTGCCCTACAATTTTTTGTTCACTTAGAAGAGGCATTATAACTTTTAATTTCCCTTCGAATGAGTCCTCTCGCGATATGCTAAGACCACTGGGTCGATACAATCACCCCTGGGAAGAATAAAAAAACAAAAAACATACACGTATCCGCCATCTTTCTTCTGGCAAAAAATTCGAAATTCCACATTTTTGCAGATAGGAGCTTGAAGCCCCTATATTATGGATCTCTGATACACTGAATCTGATGATGTGATTTTCATTAAGATTCCATGACTTGTAAGGGGTGTTTCCCTCTTTTTTCGAAAGTAAGGCTACTATTTTCAGGCTCGTAACTTTTGATGGGTAAAACTAAACTTGATAAAACTTGTATATTTGAAGTCAGCATAAAAATCCGTTTTTTTAATAAAATTAGTTTTTTAGAGCTGCACAGCTCTTTCAAATTTGGCCATCACATTGGAGTATCATTTAGCCATTTACTTAATTAACTGTTGCTTGTTTTTGCGCTTCTTCTCGTCACCAAATGAGATTTCTCATATGTTTGGGGTCAGTTAAATTTTAAAAGTGGAATAAATTATTACATTAAGCATTCTCGTTATTCACGTACCACGAAGAAATGTAAATTAATCAACACACAAACTTAGTCATTCTTAATTTTCTGCACTCAGTCCAATTAATTTAATTTTTGCCTTGAGTTCTCTTTATAAAACGGAACTTGGGTAGTGCGCAAGTCGATCATTTATAGATTGTTGAATCATAAATAATTTCTTTGGGGCTTTGTAGTCGAATATTAAATGTTCTTTTCTGTTTTTATTTATCGTTTTTTACTTTTTTCTATTTTCTTTTTTTGTCATTCTTGTCTAGTTCTTGTTTGCTAATATTATCGCAGTTCGTATTCCTGCGTTTTTAAAAGCGTTGAAATATGCCTTTTTTGCCTTGAGTGCTTTTGTGGGTTTTTTATGATCTTCCCTAAAACTGAAATCTTTCATTTTTAGTTCAATGCCTGGTCATGCAGAAGCTGTAATATCAGCTTTATTTAGTCCAGACGGCCGTTCTCTTGCAAGTGGTTCAGGAGATACAACCGTTCGATTTTGGGATATTAACACAGAAACGCCACATCATACGTGTAAATCGCATAAACATTGGGTCTTATGTGTAGCTTGGTCACCTGATGGACGTAAGCTGGCCTCAGCAGACAAAAATGGAATGATATGCATTTGGGATCCGGACACAGGGAAGCAGATCGGCAAACCATTAACTGGTCACAAACAGTGGGTGACATTCTTGGCTTGGGAACCGATGCATTTGTATGTTAATTGATTCGATTAGTTCGATTAGCATTTATAATTCTCTATTAATATTCTTAGATCGATAAATGTTAGTATCGATTAATTTAAATTAGTTCGATTAATACTGACTCTTGTCTCAATAATACCTTTGCTTGTTTGAATGTACTTTTACGTTCCCTTTGCTTTTTTAAATTTCTCTTACTCAATATTAAAATTAAATATTTAAATTTCAATATTTAAACTTCAATAAATATCTCCATGTAAAAACGGGAGTTTATACTCAGAATCCTAGATATTGTAGAATCCTGGGACGTAAGGTTTAATAACATACTACTGTCACAGATAAAAGATTGTGTGATATCCCAATGCCATACAGTAGGCTCCAAATGCTGGTGGCATTAATCGGAGTCGATGCTAATTGCTGTAGATTTTAAATATAAAAATTTTGGTCAACACACTTAAAAAGAGGAGCAATTTTAGCCGAAATTACGGTCTCCATTGTGATTCACTTGACTTTGTAGTAAATTACGTTGTGCTTGTCATCATAAATGAGAGACACGTATAAATCGCTCAATATACTGTTGATTTTATAGTGTATTTGAATTTCCCTTACTGTATACCTATCTACCTTAGTTCTTCCCCAGGATGGATGATAGACTATCATCAAGATGGGATGACAATCATTTTATACAACCATGTAAAAGTTCTATTAGATTTAGATTGGGCTCATTTTAGATTTTGATACCGCTCTTTACTTTTTTTAAGTGTTTCTTAGAAGTTTTTTCCTTTTATTAATGGTATAAAACGGTATCAGTTTAATGGAGGTTGGGCATGGTCGTTGGAGAATCATTCCTTTGGTCTAACCTGGTTGGTCTCCGGGTCATGCGTAACTAACCACAACTTTTTTCTCTCCTCTACCAAATCCCATACCATATGTAACTTTTAGTATTTGAATAATGGTTGTCGGTTTATTAACTATTCAAAGTAACAAGGTCACTATTTTACGAAAAAGGTAAGTTAATATAGATCGTTTAAAATGAAAAAAAAAGTTGATGAAAGCAGTCTAGACACGCGACAATAGTCTTATGACTGCACTTTCTCCCTTAGCTTTAGATTAAATAGCTGAAAGAGCGGCAGATTATAACTTGCGTATATATACTAAATTTGTAACAGCCTTTCCTTTCCATAGGAATCCGAATTGTCGGAAAGTTGCAAGTTCTTCTAAGGACGGGGATATAAAAATTTGGGACGCTATACTTGGTAATATATTGATCACTTTATCTGGCCACAAGTTGAGTGTAACCTGCATACGATGGGGAGCTAATGGACTTCTTTATTCATCGTCACAAGATAGGACAATTAAATTATGGAGACCTGAAGACGTATGTTGCTTTTTATTTTTTGGTTTTTTAAATTTTTGCTCTTGGTTTTACATTCTTCTCGTCTCCTGCTTCTTAGTCACTGCATTGTTCGCTCATAAAATTTAATTTTGGGAGAGAAACGATTTCTGAGTGGGGGGCGTAAATTCGAAAAAAAGTGCCGAAATAAGGTGGATTCGAGAAATCTACTAAAAAATTGCGAAAATATTGGGATTTCAAGTGTTACCTGGACCCCTCCCCCCTTCATTGCCCATACCCCCTTTCAGCTTCGTACTAAAATTTTTAGACAAGAATTTGTTTTTGTCCGCTTGAAGGAAGAGTGTTTGCTCTTTCTACACTCTTGGAGGAAGAGTGTTTACTCTTGTTCCGAGAGTGTCTTCCTTCAGTATGTATTGAGGCGCGGCACTGACGGATCTCCTTATTGGATATTTGTTTATGATGACTGACACATAGAATAAGACGGAGGCAATCGTGATTAAAGACATCTAGATTTCTAATATTTTGAGCTTTGGCAGCCCACGTTTCACACCCATATTGGAGAGTGCTTCTGATGGTCACCTCGTAGACTCTAATTTTATTTGTGAGGTTTATGCTTCAATGTTTTCATAGTGATTTAGCGAGCTGAGTGAAGCTAGCAGAGGCTAGTCGAATACGCCTTTCAATGTCGTGGTTTGATCCTCTCCCCCCTTGCAAATCAACAAGGAATTCAAGATAGACAAATCTTCTAACTTAGTCAATGATGTTGCCGTCCAGGGATATACAGAGGGGATTCTGATAATAGGCAGAAATCACTTTTGTCTTTGATGGATTAATTTCCTAATCCAACCGTAGCATAGTAGTGTTTAACTTTGTTCTACATCATTTGGTCTTTCAGTGGATTGTTCCCTGCGAGGGCAATATCACGAGCATAGTCGTGGTCAGTGACCTGAATACCAACCGTCATTCCTCTGTGTGTGCTTACAACTCTGGCCATAACCAAATTAATTAAGTAATTGAATAGGATGGGTATAGAACCTCGCCTTGCTTTACCCCTAAATCCACAGCGAATTTTTCAGATTATTTACCATAAGTCTGTACCTTGGCATTACGCTTTCTAAAACTCTTGGCAATGCGAGGGTATTCCAGTATTTCTAGGATAAGACAGAGAGCTTCTGCCTTGACAGAATTGAACGCTGCCCCTGAAGTCGACGCACATATGGATCAGCGGCAGACCGTATCTGTGTCAGTGGTGAAAAAGTAGCCTTAGAACACATGTTACCTTGGTACAAGAGGTTTTTTACCAGCTCATAAGTTTTTTTTTCATGTGAGGCTCCCGATAAGCCCTCAAATATAATATATCTTCCATGTATCCCAAAAATCACAGCAAATTAAAAAACGTTGGCGCAAAAATAATCTGTATGTAGTTTTCACTAATGACTTTAAAATCACAAATCTTTTAAACTCTGGTAAAGATAAAACCCCAGGTACTTGCCTAACAGGGGTTTATCAAGAACCTTGTGACTCTGACAGTTACTATGTAGGCAGAATTCTATCAGAATTTGGAAAAAAAGCCTACAATAGCATTAAGAGGACATAGACAAAGTCTTAATTTCTAATAGTGCTAACAACTCCTTTGATTCTGCTTTAAGTAGCCATATTTTTGATAACCCCAGCCACACAATACTCTTTGAAAAATCCTCTCTCATTAGTAATGACTCAGGCATAAAACAGTTTCTTCGGGAATCAATTAAAATTAGACTCAAAATAAACTATAATATTTCTTTAAATACGGATCCCGTGTGTTTTAGACGTGGTTTCCATGCAATTTACCATTTCCATCCAGTAGTTTTGCCAGTCTGTTATATATGACTAACTTTCTTAACTTCTTAACTTTCGCTCTTTGCTTCCTAAGCTTTGTTTTAAAGGAAGATGCTCGATACTTGTCGGCTACCTTGTTGATTTTTTGGCTGATCCAGCATTTTTTTTTTATTTTGAATTACTGAAGACTTCTTTCGCTATTGTTAGTTGTCTGGGTTTTGACGCGTACGACCAATAGGTCAAATGCGTCCGTATCACTTGATTTATTTGTGCTTTCTGTAATAAGTAGCTTGTTTAGGTGTCACTTCAAACAATATTCACTGAACAAGATCATGTATCACTTAACTTGCTTTTGGTAGGGGGCTATTCACCTGCAGCCACTGCCTGCGTTGAAGAACAGGAATCAAAATATGAAACTATGCTTTTTCATGCAGCTATTAAAGTACATGACAACCAATTGTAATAGATAATACATTTTTACGCTATATCCTGTCATACACTTCCAGATATAAAAATTTAAGCAGATAAAAAAGGATAATAAAAACAAATAAATTCTTTCGTTGACTCCTATATTGTTGCAATAAGCTGGTTCCACTTTCTATCTACATAATCATCGGGAAGATCCTCGGCGTTTTCTTTATCTTTCAAGGTGAGAATGACGTTGAACCTGTTTGACAAGGCCAAGCGGAACATAGCCTTGGCTAATTTTGTAGACCCTTCATATCTATTCTGAGGGGTATATGGCTTCTATGCTCGGTGGATAACCGAAGTTACATTCTAGTGATTGTCAGGTTGTGATCTAAATCAGACTTGGAGCCTGTGTTTGCTTCAAGATATGATTGGGAATCCACCATAAAACTTTTATATCTTGATTTGACAAGTATAGAATCTTTCTGGGCCTTTGCGACTCCATCATTGGAGTACAAAGTAATAATTTTTTATTTTTTTTTAAAGTGGAATGCCTTTTTTGAATTGGCTTTTTTTGAATTGAAAAAGGGACCTTTAAAAACAACCACAAAAATAAATAAGATCAAAACTTTAAAACTTTTATATCTTGATTTGACAAGTATAGAATCTTTCTGGGCCTTTGCGACTCCATCATTGGAGTACAAAGTAATAATTTTTTATTTTTTTTTAAAGTGGAATGCCTTTTTTGAATTGGCTTTTTTTGAATTGAAAAAGGGACCTTTAAAAACAACCACAAAAATAAATAAGATCAAACCGTAAAAAAGGCCACTAAAATAAAAGTGTTTTAAAATAAAATAAAAGTATTTATTAATTATAAAATGTTAATAAATAAAAAAAGTATTTAGACCGCCCGGTTTGGTTTTTATGGCACCTGGCATCTACCAAGTGACAAATAGCGATCGCAAATTCTGTCGGTCTGTCGGTCGGTCTATTTGTCTGTCCCGGTTTTACTACTTTAGGCACTTCCAGGTAATCTAGGACGATGAAATTTGGCAGGAGTATCAGGAATCAGACCAGATTAAATTAGAAACTATCGTTTACCCGATTCGACCATCTGGTTTGGGTTTAGGAGGACGGTTAACTCGGAAAAATTTGAAAAAACGAGGTATTTTTAACTTACGAACGGGTTACCGGATCTTGATGAAATTTGATGTTTGGAAGGATATCGTGTCTCAGAGCTCTTGTTTTAAGTCCCGACCGGATCCGGTGACATTGCGTGGAGTTGGGGGGGGGACCTAAAATCTTGGAAAACACTTAAAGTGGAGGGATCAGGATGAAACTTGGTGGGGAAAATAATCACAAGTACTAGATACGTGATTGAGATAACCGGAATGGAATTACCCGGAGATAACCGGAAAATTCAAAAATATTAGAAAAAATGAGGTATTTTTAACTTACGAAGGAGTGATCGGATCTTAATGAAATTTCATATTTAGAATGACCTCTTAACTCAGATCTCGTATTTTAAATCCCGACCTGATCCAGTAATATTGGGGTGGGGGAGGTACCGGAAATCTTGGAAAACGCTTAAAGCAGAGAGATCAGGTTGAAACTTGGTGGGGAGAATAATCATAAGTCCAAGATATGTGACGGAAATAACCAGACCGGATCCGCTCTCTTTGGTGGAGTTGGGGGGGGGGGTGTTTCGAAAAAATTAGAAAAAATGAGGTATTTGTAACTTACGAACGGGTAATCAGATCTTAATGAAATTTGATCTTTTTGAAGGATAGAACTCTTATTTTAAATTCTGACCAGATCCGGTGACATTTGGGGGAGTTGGAGGGGGAAACCAGAAATCTTGGAAAACGCTTAGAGTGGAGAGATCGGGATGAAACTTGATGGGAAGAATAAGTACAAGTTATAAATACGTGATTGACATAATTGGAACGGATCCGTTCTCTTTAGGGGAGCTGGTGGTTGTTAACTTGGAAAAATTAGAAAAATTGAGGTATTTTAACTTAAGAACGGGTGACCGGATCTTGGTGAAATTTGATATTTAGAAGGAACTCATGTCTCGGAGCTTTTATTTCAAATCGCGACCAGATCTGTTGACACTGGAGGGAGTTGGGGGGACCGGAAATCTTGGAAAACGCTTATAAATGTCGTAGATGCGTGATTGACGTAACCGGACTGGGTCCGTTCTCTTTGGGGGAGTTAGGAGGTGGGGTTCAGTGCTCTGGCGAGATTTGTGCTTCTGGACGTGCTAGGACGATGAAAATTGGTAGGCGTGTCAGGGAGCTGTACAAATTGACTTGATAAAGTCGTTTTCCCCGATTCGACCATCTAGAGGGCTGAAGGGAGAGAAAAAATTAGAAAAATTGAGGTAATTTTAACTTACGAGTGGGTGATCGGATCTTAATGAATTTTGATATGTAGAAAGACCTCGTGACTCAGAGCTCTCATTTTAAATCGCGACCGGCATTAATCCTCTGATTTTCCTTTTCAAGCCATCTATTAATTCTTAGAATTTTGCCAGAGCTCATACCATATGAGCTCTTGGCTCTTGTTATTTATTTTAGCCCGTTTTTCAAGGTCCTTTTTTTTTATTCTTGCACTGAGGATAGTCGAGCGGTGGTCTTGATTGAAATATTTGCATTCCTTTTTTATTTTTGAGAGCTATAAATATCCTTGATTTTTCGTCTTTTCGGGTTTTTGCCTGTCTTGTCATTTTTCGAAATATTGATGTTTGTCATGGATGTTTCATGGGTATTGATTTGAGCAGCAAGCTCCCAGCCTACTGGCACCCTCCATTTGTTAGTCTAGCACAATGGTGCAGTTTCCACCTTTCCAGCGCAATGAGTCCACGGAGAAGGAGTGTTCCCCGGAAGACTAAAGATCCAGAAGACCCAGAAGACATAACTTTCGATGGCTTTAGAGAGAAATGATTGAATCATTAGCCAATAGCTAAAACTTCACACGTTTTAAATCTTTTGACGCTTGTTATAAACAATATGCTAATGCCTTACAGATATTCTGTGTAATAAATTAAGTCACGTTTTAATTGTCATTTTATTGTGTTTTTTTTTTTATTTTACTTTAAATTATATAAAAGAGAAATGAAAGTTGGAAATTTATTGTTGTAATTCTTTAATAAACTTCAGCATGAATAGCATGGAATTAAAGTGGGGAAAATATTTTGAGAAATATCTGCTCGATTTAGGTTATAACGTTACTTTTTTCTTTTATATGAACAAACTTGTTTTTTTTTATTAAATTTCTGTCCTTGCTCAAAGTTTTCTTGTGCTAAATTTTTCTATTAATGTTGTCTATTAGTATAGGGGACTTTCACCCCTGCCCTAGACTACAGCCTGGAAAGTGAAAGTGTAATTTCATCTTAATTAAATGCAATATTTAGGTATTTGTACATTTTTTTTCATTTGAACATCATGACAGCAATTTAATTTGTTTAGATCTTTTTTACGTAGGCTCTTTTATTTTCTTATGGGATTCTTTTTTCAAATGGAGGGCCTCTCATCGCTCTTCATTCTGGAACAAGCCCTATTCTCAACTGTTGTTTAATCAGTAGGTCACTGAAACAGTGACAACAATATTGTGCAATTTAAAAATATTTTGTTTAAGTCTGATAGTCTAATTCTAATTTTCCCCATCAGCTGTCCGTCGCAAATGCTGCATTTTTTTTTCACGTGTTTTATAAGACGTCTAACATTCTGCATATGGATATAATAAAAATTATCTTCTCTTAAATTAATTTAACATGCGTTCTTAATGAAACTAAACATGTTTTTAATTGTTAGTTTTTAGAAACCAATTAATTACAGTTCTTGTTCAATTAACATTGATCTTGAATATGTGATTTGAAACGAAAATTGTTGCAGTTTAGCAGGTAATCGCTGAGAACTAATCGACTTCGTAACATGTGTTCGTCGGAGATTGGACACTATGTAGGCCGAAGTTGTGGGCTCATGGCACAAGATGGCAAAGAGAAATTTGTCGCTGTGGCATCTCTTTTGCTTCCTAAAAAAGGTATAACAGCTAAAAATTGTCTTGTAATGAGGAAATTTCTTCGACTAAAATCTCAATACTTATTAGTATTTTTTGCATAACTTTCTATATTCTTCATGTATTTACCTTGTTTTTACTCACAACCAATTCAGAAATTCTGTCCCCTCCCCAAATAAATTTATTTATGCATTACCCCGATCACTCCTATAAAAAATAATCACGTAAACATGGATTTTTATCTTTCCTTATCGAGGGATATTTATTTTGTTTCTTAAATGAGCGACAGAAATCATGCACGTGCTTAAGATTTTAATTAGGAGCGTGGGACACAGTGGGTTCAATAGCAGGAGGGCAGGAGGCTTTGTCCTAGATCTGTCAACCCTGCCAGGATTTTGAAAAACGTTTTTTTTTTAATTATTATCATTTAATAATACCTTTTTTTTCGGTGCTTTCATTGAAAAATTGAAAATAATGACAATTCTTCTCTCCTAGACTTTTAAAAAAACATTTTTCCCCCACTCCTTTGCCCCCTAAATTCTTGTGAATTGACGCTACTGATGGATCAACCTCGTAAAGTACAAACCAAAGTTGATTTACATTAATATCAGAGTGACCATAGCCATAGTCTACGAACTTCGAGATTAGGGTTAGGGGTCAGGTTCAATGTACTTCCCTTTGCATGTGCCTTACTGAAATATGGATGTTTTTACGTCTGCATTTTCGAAATTTTACAAAAAGTAAAAATAATGTCTTTGAACTTTTTTGTGATAATAAGTCAAAAGGGATCATGTAACGGAAATTAGCAATTACAGACTTTTTCAAAAAGGAACAGTTGGTTTATAGCAGGAGCCAAGTGAATAGTAACAATAAGACTGATCAACAAGTGGATAGTGAACTCTCATCCTTACAGCAATAACGTCTTGATAGATCCCAGCATTAAGGCAGGTACATCATATTCAGACAGTTCTGCAATAGCAACCGGAATTAGGGCTAATGCTCAGACTTGTAATACATTTGATATAGGCCAATATAATAACAGAGCTGTAGTTTTATCCAGTGAAGTGAAATATGCTGTGCTTTAAAATGCCTGGAATCCTCCTGAGCTTTACAAATTTCTTCATGGTCAAAGAACTAAAATTCAAAAGACAGTGATTAGCTGAATTTCCTTGGTTGTGTTATTCCGAATTTAAGCAAGGAGCTTATTATAAATATTGCTGTCGTTTTTTCTAATGAAAATGGTGAAGTAAGCAAGGGAAGTTATGTAAAAACTCAGGTATCTACTAAGTGAACCCTTTGCTCTGTGGAAATAAGCAAAGGAGTATTTTTGCTCTCATGAAGCGGCTGATTACCACCAGCAGTTTTATATTACGGCTCAATACTTTATGTCCGTTCATGAGAAGAAAACACCTAGTGTAGCAGCTCAGGTTGATCTTGGGAGAAAAATCCAAATTTCTGAAAACCAAAAGAAAAAATCACCATAATAACAATGATATGGTAAATCATATGGTATGAGCTCTAGCAAAATTTTAAGGATCAATAGATTGATTTAAAAGGAAAGTCAGAAGCTTAATGTCGGTCGGGATTTAAAATAAGAGCTCTGAGACAGGAGGTCCTTCTAAATATCAAAATTCATCTTTTTTTTTAATTTTTCCTCTCCCTTCAGCCCCCCAGCGGGCGAATCGGGGAAAACGACTTTTTCAGGTCAATTTGTGCAAGTCCCTGACAAGCCTACCAATTTTCATAGTCCTAGCACATCCAGAAGCACCGAACTCGCCAAATCATAGGACCCACCCCCTAACTCCCCTAAAGAGAGCCGATCCATTCAGGTTACGTTGTGTCTAAATATCAAATTTCATTAAGATCCGGTCACCCGTTCTTAACTTAAAAACACCCAATTTTTTTTTCGAATTAACAACTCCCCCAAAGAGAGCGGATTCAATCCGCTTATGTCAATCACGTATCTAGTACTTGTGCCTATTCTTCCCACCAAGTTTCATCCCGATCTCTCCACTCTAAGCGTTTTCAAAGATTTCCCGTTTCCCCCTCCAACTCCCCCAATATCACCGGATACTGTCGGGATTCAAAATAAGAGCTCTGAGACACGAGGTCCTTCTAAAATTCAAATTTCCTTAAGATCCGATCACCCATTCGTAAGTTAAAAATACCTTATTTTTTCAATTTTTTCCTCTCCCTCCAGCCCCCAGATGGTCAAATCGGGGAAACAACTTTTATCAAGTCAGTTTTTTCAGGTCCCTAACACGCCTACAAATTTTCATCATCTTAGAACGTCCAGAAGCACCGAACTCGCCAAGGCACTGGAAATCCCCCCAACTCCCCCAAAGAGAGCGGATCCGTTGCGTTCCAATTATGTCAATCACGTATCTAAAACTTGTGCTTATTCTTCCCATCAAGTTCCATCCCAATCTCTCTACTCTAAGTTTTTTCCAAGATTGCCGGTTTCCAAGATTTCCGGTTTCCCCCTCCAACTCTCCCCACTCTCACCGGATCTGGTCGGGATTTAAAATAAGAGCGTTGAAGCACAAGATCCTTCTAAATATCAAATTTTATTACCTGATCACCCGTTCGTAAGTTACAAACACCTCATTTTTTTAATTTCTCCGAATTACCCCCCCCCCCAACTCCCCCAAAGAGTGCGGATCTGGTCTGGCTATAGTCGCGTATCTTCAACTTGTGCTTAGTCTTCCCACCAAGTTTCATCCTGATCTCTCCACTCTAAGCGTTTTCCAAGATTTCCGGTCCTCCCCCCAATGACACTGGATCCGGTCGGGATTGAAAATAAAACATCTGAGTTACGACGTCCTTCTAAATATGATATTTCATTGAGGTCCAATCACTCCTTTTTAAGTTGAAAATGCCTCATTTTTCTAATTTTTCTTAGTTAATCTCCCCCCCCCCCCCAACTCCCCCCAAAATAGTAGATCCGTTCCGGTTATGTCTATCACGTATCTAAGATTTGTGCTTCTTTCTCCCGCCAAGTTTCATCTCGATCCCTCCACTCTAAGCGTTTTTCAAGATTTTAGGTTTCCCCCTCTAACTCTCCCTAATGTCACTGGTTCCGGTAGGGATTTAAAATAAGAGCTCTGAGACATGATATTCTCCTAAATGTAAAATTTCATCAAATCACTTGTTCGTAAGTTAAAAATATAAAAATTTTTCGGATCAACCGTCGCCCCACTCGCCTCCAGATGGTCGAATCGTGGAAATGCCCTAAAAACCGTTAATTTGTGTGGCCACCAGGAACTTTCACTCAGAAGACATAGAGATCAAGGTCCGTTGTCCTTAGAGGAGACAAGTGAGAATGTTGGCAATGTTAGGACCCTTTTGCGCTATTGTATTGACGGTGGGGATGAAGTATTAAAGGTACATCTCACAAATTGTAGTTTAAGTGCCTCGTATTTAAGCTTCAAAATACAAAATTACATAATTGAAACCTGTGGTGAATGAATTCAATCCTGGTTAGTCCAACAAATAAATGAGCCAAAATGTTTTAGTGTTCTCGCCGACGAAACATCTGACATTTCTGTAGTAAAGCAGTTTACTGTAGGTGCAAGGTTTGTGTTTAAAGATAATGACGATAGATATATCTTACGTGAGGACTTTTAAAGTCATGCAAAAGTATCAACATTAGCGAAAATCCTGATATAAACCATCGGTGAAATGGAAACTTACAAAAAATACCTAGGGGTGCAAGGTTATGATGGAGCTTCCATATGTAAACGGCCAGTCTCAAGGCTGTGCTGCTATAGTCTGCGAAAGTTTTCCCCATGCAGTCCTTGTTTACTGTGCAAGCCACTCCTTAGCCCAGTGTCATTCGTGCTACATACCTGCTTTAAGAAACTGTCAAGGAACTATGAAACAAGTTATGAATTTCTTTAGAATTTCACCTAAACGCTCTGCGATATTCAAACTAATTGTTCAAGAATGTAATCGTATCACAGGGAGTAAAAAAATAAGATTGGACAAATTTTGCGAGTCATCGATGAAGGATAATAGATTGCCAAAATCATTATTTTGGCCATTCTCTGGGGCCAAACAAGAAGCAGGTCTTTCCCCGAATGGGGTGGGGAGAGGTCATAAGAAAGGGTGTAAATTGAATTGGAACTTCGTGGATGGAAGTAAAGAGATCTAATGGAACATGAATTTGGATATATTAGGGCGGAGGAAGAGAGCGCACAGCTGTACTTTACTTAGGTGTTCCAATGAGTGGCTAGCATTAGCGTTGGCAGTTTTATATAGAAAAATATAACTTAGTGACACAAAAATTATTGATAGTATAACAAAAAGTACCAAATCCTTAAAATTACCATAAAAACTCATCATTATTGGTGAAACCAAGAGAAGAAAGAAAACTCTAAAACTAGCCTTGGGTTCCAAAAAGTCTTTAACTAGATATATTTTGCAGGGAATCTTGTGTCGAACATTGGAAGGTCATGCACATTGGGTAAATTCTTTAGCTTTGAGTACTGATTATGTTCTTCGAACTGGAGCCTTTGATCCAAGAGAAGCATCACTAGTATATACTCAAGTAGATGAGCCTTGTAAGTATAAGAGTTTACACTATTTTTACTTGATTTCATTTTTAGAAATGTTGTGCCAAAGAGGGATTAATTTCCTATAATTCCATAGTAAGAAGTGTGCTTGGGTTTTTTGTATGCATTTGTGAAGTACATTGGTAAGCCAATCCCATTACTCCTGAAGCGTTTACAAGAAAAAGAAGCCAATGTCTCCATCTTTTAAAAGCCTGATTAGGTCTTGTTTTCAATTTTAAGTCAGCACCAAGAACAATTCTTTTGAATCACAAGATTTTTATAAGTAAACTCTTTGTTTCACTATGGTTGTACTAAGTTTTTAAGGAAGTACTAGCGGATTTATCCTCTTTTTTAAGATGCATACCTTTCTTCCTTAAATGAGGTAAGCTCGTCATCTTGATAGGTCATGACTTTGGGAAAATTCATATTCTTTCCCAGGGATAATCGTATCGAGCCTTCGGCCTTATAAGATCGGGAAAGGGCTCATCTGAATTGAGGACGTCATTCTTTACAGGGTTTTCAAGTTATGACAGTGGCTAATTTGTATAAATAATGATAATTTAGGAGAAAGTGCAGAAGAGCGTCAATCAACTAAAACAAATAGGAATTGAAAGAATAATATCCAGAATTCAATGGGACAGAATTCCAGGACAATTAATATCGTAGTCACCGTCGATATACAAAATCCAATTGAAGATATTTTTGTCTAATAACCTGGTATCCAATGTGACAAGACTATTTCTAACCGTTAAGGAAAAGGCCATGGAAGAATGTTCAAGTTAATCATAATGCTTAATGAATCTCAATGCCAAGAAAACTCTGAAGACATGTGACAACGAGCATCACAACGAATCGTAAACGAAAATGAAGCACAAGGAAATATGTTGCTAAAAGAAATGCAACAACACGCATCACATATGAAAATGATGCACAATGAAATATGCGGTCGGGGGACAACCAACAGCGAGAATCACACACATACAAGCCTGCCGTGTTCCAGTACCAGGAGACCGAAAGAAGCTCGGTTCACTTGTATTTAATGTGTAATAGGCTATAGAGTATATTTTTGTGTATTGGCTTTGTGTATAATTATGATTATTTTTCTTTCTAGAATATTTTATCAGGGTTTTATTGTCTAATTTAATATCCCTCCGATCATCAGTAAAGTGGCTAGATAATAGTAAAAACAGGGGGAAGGAAGAAAAATCTTTTCCTTTAGAGACACTGCAACAAAACCGCAGCGCTTGGAACATATGATGTTTTTTGATTCGTTGTTGCATCCCCAAGTAATGAATGAGCTTTTGAACAGTGGTATATCGCTAGACTTCGTTGCACTTCTTCTGTACATGTACCGCCATATGAAAGCAAAAATATGTATACCTGGAAGCATTTTGCTCACTGATGGGTATATACCAATTCATATCGGGGTCAAGCAGGGTGCGGTTACCTCTCCCACGGTTATAATAATACAGCGCTTCCAGCTCAGTATTATTACTCAGTAATATTAGTAGGACTACCAGTGGGCTAGAAAAATATCTTTTAGAGTTATTCTAAGAACTACAGTGATATTGGGCTATACTTAAATGCAGCACAATGTGATGTTTTGACCTTTAATGAATTAGATGCGAGTAGATAAGATGATATGCCTATAGATCTGGATAGTACAGAAGTAAAGCCTTGTGTTAAGTTGAATTATCTTGGCCTTCCTATTGGAAAAAATATGAAGAAAACTAGGCTATTGATGCTAGAAAGTATGGAAACTAAAATCCGTCGTGCATATGATACAATTGTAAGTTCTCAGTTTCATTTGAACAGAGACCGTCTTTCGAGGATTTACAATAGTGTTGTCCTGCCACATATTCTGTATTTAGTACCGTTTTACCCTATATTTAGTGAATCTGACCTTCTTAGGATGAAGCGTGTTTTCTTCAAATTTGCTAAGTTTCTGTTGCGAGTTCCTTCGTGGACCCGCAACTCCTATTATATGAAAATATATAGCTTATCTGACCCGTGTGCTAAGCTAGCTGAGTTGAATGTACACATGTGCAACAAGAAAATCGGCCATGAATGGCAAAATTTTGAATTATTTTTGTTTGTATTTTAGAATGTAACACGACATGTTGTTTCTTTGTACTCCATCACTTCATTATTTTGTATGATGGGCTATAAATACATACATACATACATACATTTAAACAAGTGTGTGCCCATGAAAGCTTGACAGGCGTAAATGGGTCTAAGCCTTAATGGTAAATGGTAAAAACGGCCTTACTCTATCAATGATGCTGTATGTTGCGCCGCATTTTAACATGTGGACGGCTCCGACGGCGTTCGTAAAGTTCGTAAAGTCGTTCGCAAAGTGTGTTTCCGTAAAGTTTTCACTGCTCATGTGAGCCTTGTACCTTACGTGCATTTTGAGCAGCAAACTATTCAAATTTCTGAAGCATTTCATATTTCGGAGAAAAGGTCTTGAAGAAATAAGGAGCTTGGGATGTGAGTATAGTTTGATGAGGAATAAGGGCTTGTTACATGTTCTGTTTTCAGGATCAAGCATATCAAGATTCCCTGGTTTTTCCTATTTTCTTGTGAAGTTGACAGTGTTTTCAATGCAGATCCTGTCTTTGTGTTTTCCTTTAGAAGACTGGTATATGACAGGCTTTTCTCGGACTAGAGAAATCAGCATATCTTCAGTTTCCTGATTCCACATTTCCAAATCTGTTTAAAAGTTTTGCTTTAGAACTCTTTCCCTATTGGTCAACTTTGTTAACTTTACGAAAAACATCAACTAAAGTTTAACTTTAATGCTTGCTCAAGTAAAGGTTTACGGAAGGTTAACAAAACAACTTTACGAACTTTGTGAACGACTTTACGAACTTAACGAACGCCGTCTGAGCCGTCCTATAGGATTTTATATGCTATAAAATCTTAGGTGAATGTCCTTTCACGAACTTTAAAAATAAATTCTGCTCAATTTAGTCGAAAGACCAAATTTACTTTTTCTGATGATTGAATTCTTATCAAAATTAGTATCTCTGTGTCCAGGACAAAACGTGAGATGTTATATGGTTTCTAAGATTTCTGAGAAATTAGGTGTCGCCTTTCAGTTTTCTGTCATTTATTCAGATTCCTTATCCATACTCTACAAGTTTTGGCAAGACCGTCCATTCAAATCCAAAAAGTTTGGCAACACAAACTGAAAAAAAAGTTTATAATTTACAAGTTTTGGCAAGACCGCCCATTCAAATCCAAAAAGTTTGGCAACATAAGCCGAAAAAAATTTATAATTTGCAAGTTTTGGCAAGACCGTCCATTCAAATCCAAAAAGTTTGGCAACACAAACTGAAAAAAAAGTTTATAATTTATGAGTTTTGGCAAGACCGCCCATTCAAATCCAAAAAGTTTGGCAACATAAACTGAAAAAAAATTTATAATTTACAAGTTCTGGCAAGACCACCCATTCAAATCCAAAAAGTTTGGCAACACAAACTGAAGAAGTTCTGGCAAGACCGTCCATTCAAATCCAAAAAGTTTGGCAACACAAACTGAAAAAAAGTTTATAATTTACGAGACAGGGTAATAGTTTAAGGTACTGTATCACTTTAAAGATATCTGAAAATATGCAAAGAAGACGTTTTTTGAAGTTCAGGAGCTGGCCAAAAAAGGGGAAGCCATTGAGTCACTTTGATTTTGTGCGAGTTAAGTTGTTTCACTAATTTCTTGTCTCTCTTTTTTACAGTGGAAGTGTTACAAAAAAAGGCGCAGACACGGGTAGACTCCATTTTATCACTTGGGCCCGAGCGACTTGTTTCAGGATCAGACGATTTTACTTTGTTCTTGTGGAGTCCGACGCAAGATAAAAAACCCAGAGGTATGAGATTTTTCTTTTTGTAGTTTTCACCAGAGTATTGAACGACTACTGACGTATACCCGTATGGATTCGTCGAAGCCTAGTTTTGTAGTTATTTTTTTAGTGGAGGATAACTGGAAGGGAGTAAGAAATTGAAATTAAATTCAAATTAAAATTATTTTAGATGATTTTGTTCCGCGTAAGCTTTACACCAACAATAAAAGAGTAATAGCTACGAAGGTTAAAACCAAAGGCCTTATTCTGCCTGATATTACTCCAGATATTGGTAGCGTTAAAGGCCAAGTGGCTTGCTATTATATTTCGAAAGCCAAAATTGTCCGTAAACGGCAAGAACAGGCTTTAGGACGAAGGAAATACAAAGAAAAGTTATGCCCAGCCCCTCATAGTCTCAAATTTTTTGTTTGTGATTTAAAATGCAATATCCTATATTTCCCATACTTTTCACTTGATCCAAGGCGACTCTCCACGCTCTTTCTAGGACGTTTTCCGAAAAAAAAATACACTAAAAGATTCTGCATATTTGAACGCAAAATGTATACGTTATAGAAACAAGTCAATTGCGCCTGCCGACTGTAAGCCTACATATTAATGAATAATATGAGGAAGGGGGCATATGTGAGGCAAGTTGGAATTGTTTTGTGTTCTAAGTGAGATTTAGAACTATGGTAAATGAATAAGGCTAGAGATAGGTAATTTAGCTACGAGAGTTAAAACCAAGGGCCTCATGTTACAAGAATCCACATGCGGGTGGAATTAAATTTTGAATACTGAAACAATTATGTCGTCCATGGACCACAAGCGTACACTAGGATCAAACAGGTACAAATATGGAGAATTAATTTGCTGTTTAGTAGGCTAATATGAGGTCATTGGTTAATTTCTTAAGGATTATAAAATTTTCAGACCAATATTACCATTGGAAACAATAACATATAAGGCAATGTCGAGGTTTTACACGATGTAAAGTCAGTATAAATTTAAGATCCAGCACAAATTTAACGGCTTTATAAACTTAACATTCATTTTATTTGTTATTGAAAGGAGATGAAAAAATATATAAATCGGCAAAAAACTTCGTTTATTTCAGTGAGCACATACACTGATAAAACACTGAATATTTCGGCTTCAGATCAGGAAGCCTTTATATGTGAAAAAAACAAAGAACCAGACAAAACAGCTAAAATTTACAGAAAAATAACATAATGAGATAAAAAGCGCTATTCAGCAATTGTTGTTATTATTATTATCATGGGTGGATTCACTAAACCGAGTGGAAGGTCAGGCCATAAACGGCCATTAACTCCACACCCAACAAAAAAGCTCAATTATTGGCTGGAGTTTTTGTCAGCCAAAAGTAGGCTTCCTGGATTGAAAGGCAAAAACACCCATTTGAACCACACTTGAATCAACAAAAAATGTTTTCTTCGTATTTCGTAGTAAAACCAAGTAAATTGTCATATTTTTGGCTTTTTTTGCTTCTCATGGAGACAAGCTGCAGATATCTTTGGAATATACACTGTCCCCAGATCTGTGATATTACGTTTCCTAACTATGCCACCCAGTGTACGAAATACCTCTATCTGGTATCTAATCTTGGCCTGAAATTTTCCTATTAGATCCTTTCTTGTTTCATAGCCATCTCACATTTTTGACAAACTGGGGGATCAGCTCTCAGTTTGGATAAGATTCCTGATACCTGTAATTGTTTTAGTTTCTCTTGTAAGTGACCCTAGTTGTTATGTCAGTAACTCTAGTTTGTCTTGTAAAAGAAATGGGTCATATGTGATTGTCTTGTCTAGCCGAAAACCGACCCTAAAAATACCATGGTTGATTTTTCAGAAAAGCACTATTACGGTTCAAGGTTGTTTTTGCGGATATTTACTTGGAAAGAATTAAAAAAAATAATTTTAATTATTTTGTTTGTTGTATTTTCAAGATTTAAAAAAAAAATGAGAAAAAATCGTGAATGGATTTGAAAACCTGATTTTTGCTTTCTCTTAAAAACATCGAGTTTTCCGATTCAAATGTCAAATTTACGCACAGCAATTCGCAATGAACTCCCCTGTTCTTCCCCATAAGGCACTCATGATCATTGGGGACACTTAATAAAGTGAACCTCTTTATAGTATTATCTAGGGCGAGCCCCAGCCCACTCATTACCTGTTCAGGCCTATGTAGGACCCTATTTTCAAGTTTTGCTGTAGGTTGAAAGAAAACGGAAAAATTTTACCCATGAATCAACTAAAGGTAGTTTTTGCCTTTTTCTACTAAATGCAGCATGTAGGAACTAGGGATAATATCGGCTAGGAAAGTGGTGCAAAAGTTATAGTGCAGAAACGTTATACTGTCTAGAGCTTGATGACGATATATTTTCGGCTGGTTTTTCTGTTGACTTTTCACACACGTTCCTTATTTTCAAACTTGGTTCCCGCTAAGTATTAAAACTGCATGAAGGCCAATGGTTGTCAGTCCATTAAAAATTGAGTTTGCTAGTTACCTATTTTTCAAGACATATATGGTCGTGTAAGTTTCCGCTGAATTAGTTTAAAGAATAACAATTTGTTTTTATTGTCTTTGATACTTCAAATTATCCATTTGTGTAGTAAAGTATGTTGTAAGTTAGTAAGTATGTTGTGTGTAAATATACGTTGTGTAGTATTTTACGCGTCAGGGTCTCAGTTAAAATCAAGTATATCCGGGTTAAGTTTAAAGGCACGAAGTTTTCAGAAGTTGATTTTTTTAAATCTACCATTGACTAATTGGGATCGACTTTTCTCATTAATTTTTGGCACCCTAGAATTTATTGTATCTGTGCTAAGGTTTAAGGACCTTTGGTCCTTAGTTTTATCGATTATGAGCAAGCTTTCGATTCTGTTGATAGAACAGCGTTAACAAAGGTCTTATCGTTATATGGTATACCAGAAAAATACATTAAAGTGATTTGCGCTATGTACGAGAATAATACTGCTGCGGTTAAGGTAGGAAATGAGGTTAGCAACTGGTTTTGTATTAAATCAGGAGTTAAGCAGGGTTGTGTTCTATCCCCCTTTATATGGATCATTTTGATGGACTTCGTCTTAAGGAGCACAGGAAAGGCAATTGGAGACCATGGAATCAAATGGGGAGGAAGAACGCTCCTGGACTTAGATTATGCTGATGATTTAAGCATATTAGATGAAAGTCTGAGCAAAATGAATGAATTTTTAGAGGTTTTACGATTTCAGGGTGCTAAAATAGGCTTGAAAATTAATGTTAAGAAGACTAAGTCACTAAGGCTAGGAATAAGTGAAGATGAACAGGTGACCTTAGGTAACGAAAAGATTGATCAGGTTGGGAGCTTCAGTTACCTTGGTAGTATTATTAGTAAAGATGGTGGGAGTAGTGAAGATGTTAAAAGTAGAATAGCTAAAGCTCAGGGTGTTTTTTCACAGTTAAAAAAAGTTTGGAAGAATAGAAAGATAAGCCTACAAACCAAGATTAGAATATTGGAAGCTACAGTGATGACAGTGGTCAAATATGGCTCTGAAGCATGGACACTCCAAAAAGCAGATGAAAATTTACTAGATGTTTTCCAGAGAAATTGCCTACGGATTGTTCTGGGTACCCGGCTGACTGACCGTATTTCAAACAGTAGGTTGTACGAAAAGTGTGGTTTAATCCCGCTTTCTGGGGCTATAATGAAAGAAAGGTTGAGATGGCTAGGCCACGTTCTACGGATGAAGGATGACAGATTACCGAAGATTGTCCTTTTTGGCCAACCGTCTGGGGCTACACGGAAAGCAGGTCGTCCTTGTCTGGGTTGGGAGGATGTCATAAATAAGGATTTAAAGGAAATGGGAACTTCCTGGGAGGGTGTAAAGAGGGAGGCTTTAAATAGATTAGGTTGGAGGAGGAGCGTGCGTAGCTGTGTTGGCCTCAGGCGGCTTGGTGCTGCAGTGAGTTATTAGTAGTAGTAGTAGTAGTTTAACATCTTTTGTCTTGGAATTACTGTTAAATTATGATTCTTTTAAATATCTTTTTAGCTCGTTTGACAGGGCATCAGCAATTGGTGAACGATGTCAAATTCTCTCCAGACTCTAGAATTATTGCTTCTGCCAGTTTTGATAAATCCATCAAACTCTGGGACGGATTCACGGGCAAGTATGGTCCCTTTTTGACCTTCCTCTTTCAGATAATGATATTTATTATCTTTTTCTCTTTATTTTTTTCCTCTTTATTTATTATCTATTTTCTCTTAATATGTCTCTCTTTTCAGACAGTTTGATTGTCTAAATCAGAACGTATTCCCTGCGAAAAAAACCTGTTTTGTTTTAAGTTCACCATCTATCATTATTATTTATACTGTGTCGATTGATGAAATCGTTGAATGTAGAGTTCTATTATGACTGTTTTCCATTTTTGTATTTTTCTCGGAAGTTAGCAAACGGTTGCTACAGTCTAATAGCTTATTTTGTTAGTGCAGAATATTAACTATCTTTACTTGGCTCAGATAAGATTTCATAAAAACAATTTCATAATAAGTATGCTCATTGTAAGAAAATGTTTCTGAAAATTCTGAAATGGATTCTGTGATTGTGTTTATAGATTTTTGTATTGTCATTCCCTTAACTAAGTACTGTATACAAACAGGTTGTGCCAGATCAGTGGAGCTGAGATATATTAGCCTAGGATGTAATGGAACCTACACTTTGGCATCAATTTACCAAACTTGGCGGGGGGGGCGTAACTTGTCGTTTTTTCTTCGATTTTCTGGTAAATTAGCACAAAAAAAAAACATTTTCAATGAAAATACCTTAAAAAAGGTATTTTTCAAGTTCTAGGGGGGCAAAAAAAAACTAGGCCCTCCTCTCAACTGACATCATTTAACCGATATTTATGAGTAATACGCTTAAATTGGAAGAAAGATACCTTAAAATACCCCAATATTCATCAACGCTTGCAAAAAATAGCATTTATTATGTATTATTCAAAAATATTTTTAGATTTGATAAATGTGAATATCTTCTATTTCTTTTCAGACCACCGTAAGGATTTATTTTATCTGATCTTTTGATATCTATGCCTATGCTTTTCTTCTTCTCCAGAAATAAGAAATGATGCGATTGGCTTACGAAAATCTGTGTAAGCTAATGAAATTAAAGTAGGCTTTTTACCACAGAACGATAGGAAAGCAATTTCTCCTCTTCTCTTTGGGACAGCCTTCTGATCCTTCTGAAACATAAGTGAACCTATCAGTTGTTCAAACACATAGGCTTGGTTTTCATTAAATCTGACGGAAATTTGTATGCAAATTTTGCACGACGTATTTCCTCAAAGTTTATCCTTAAACGGGGTAACTCTTTAGAAGATTCACTAAAAAAAAAAAATGCTTTTTCAACTAAAAGTTAGGAGCAACATTAAAACTTAAAACGAGCAAAAACCATTACGTATACGAGAGGGTTCGCCCACTCGTCGATACCTCGCTCTTTACGCTAAAGTTCGAATACTGTTCCTATTCTTCAAGAATACCCTTTGAATCATAAAGAGCTTAATTAGAATAAAAAGCTCTTTTGAAAGTACTAAAAAACTTAAGCGAAAAGAACGAGGTATTGACGAGGGGCCGACTCCCCTCATATACGTAATAGTTACTGTTTGTTTGAAGTTTTAATGTTGCTCCTTACTTTCAGTTGAAAAAATTTGTTTGTTTTTTAGATTAATTTCTGATCGTTTTCTAAATAGTGCTGAGAAATCTGGCGCCCTTTCATGGAAAATGCCCTACCCCATGAAACATTCCTATCCTCCCACGTAACCTTTTCCAAACCAGAAAAAATCCCTCTGAAAACGTGTGTATATTTCCCAATAACCAATGCTATATGTTAAAATTGGGCAAAGTTCACAACTTGCACCCCTTCCCCCCGGGACTGTGAGGGATTAAGTCATCCTCAAAGACATAGCTATCAGATTTTTCGACTATGTTGAACAATATAGCTATCTCACAATTTTATCGGGTGGCTTTGGGGAAAAATGAGCATGGGAGGGGGTCCAGTTGCTCTCCATTTTTTTTTACTTAAAAAGGGCACCCGGACTTTTAATTATCGTTCAAAGGAGCCCTCTCGTGATATTCTAGAGCTGATGGGTCGATGCCAGAACCCCTGGGAAAAAAAATAAATAAACACGCATCCGTGACCATTCTTCTGGCAAAAATACAAAATTCCACATTTTTGCAGATAGAAGCTTGAAACCTCTACAGTAGGGTTCTTGTCTGATACGCTGAATCTGATGGTGTATTTTCATTGAGATTCTATGGCTTTTAGGGGGTGTTTTCCCCGTTTTTTCGAAAATAATGCAAATTCTCTCCGGCTCGTTACTTTGGATGGGTAAGAATAAACTTGATGAAACTTATGTATTTAAAATCAGCATAAAAAGCTGATTCTTGTGATGCATCAATTGGTATCAAAATTCCGTCTCTTAGAGTTCCGGTTACTATTGAGCTTGTTCGCTCCTTACTAACAGTTCGTTACCATGAACTGTTTGATAAAAGAAGAATTAATCTTCCAAGCCAACTGCAATACTTTTTGAACAAAATTGACTTTGATGGGTCACAAAACTGGGTTTTACGAAGTGTCCATCTTGGAAGTACAATGTAATAAAATTTCAAAAATTTTAAATTCACAGCATGAATTGTTTATGTCGCCTTTGATAACTGCATTTTGATGGGCTGTAAATATCACAGCACGAAGTATTTATCTTACAACCCAATTGATCAAATTTGAAAAAAATCCACTTTGACAAGTTATAAAAATTCACAGCACGTTATTATTTATCTTGCAAGTCAACTGTTATAAAATAAATAAAAAAATCTCCTTTAATTGGTTGTAAAAATTCACAGTATGTAAGATAAATCTTTCTCATATGATGTTTTTTTTGCATAGCGACTAGGAAGTTCGAATTCTGTGAAAATAAAGCTATCTATTTCTATGTTCTTTCTGCGTTCCTTTGAGGCTGATTATTTGCTGACTATTTGCGAAGATTATTTGTATTATAAATAATGATAATAAGTTTCAAAATGTATCACAGTTTTGAATTTCAGTATGTTTAATCCGTCAATTTTCAGCAGGTTATAGAATAAGTCAGATGTAAAGTTTCATGGAAAATTAATATTAAATCCGATTGTTTTATATGGCTTAGTGGGAACTTACTTCACCATTTGCATCGTTTAAGAATTCGAAAAATTAGGAATTTTATGTTTAAAGAAAATGACCTCCGTGTGTAATTATTTTGTTTTTGATAGTACCGAATGCTAAATAAAAAAAAAACGAAACGCGGGTGAAAAATCAGCAAAAAATAGGCTAAAAACATATCAAATAGTTTCAGGAGATATAGCTTCGGTCGAAGGGGTAGTTATCTTTTGGAATCAATAGATTATTAACATTTGAGTTTTTGAGTTTTTATTCACGGTTTCTACGGTTCACAAGGCAATACTGGTGAAAATGTGATATTGTCCTAAAATCTTCATACTTTTTAACCAACCAAAAGAATTTTAGAATGGATTCTAAGAAGAAATATTAGGAAAGTATGGTTTTTAGGTATGCATAGATCTAAAACGGGTCTAGGAGGGGGCCAAAAAATGTTTATATCTTGGTGTCCTTTGTACTTACAAAAATTGAAAAATTGAAAAAAAATGAAGAGATTTTTAGAGTTTGAACTTGTATTCAATTTAACTTTTTTTCCTACGGTGTAAAGTTTTCCCCCACTTGTTCCTTAAGTTTTAGTTGTTGGTTCTTGTTTAAAAGCAAACCAAAAACTGTTAATACACTGATTGGTCTAAATTTTTAGAAGGTTCGATGGTTATTTAATACGATTACCAAATGTAGTCATCATTTGGTACTATAATTAATTTTATGGCTTCCTTCAAAAATGCATTATTTGCAGAGTCTCGATACATAGAACTTTAGTTAATATGAAACAAAAAATTTCAGTTAATAGTAAAATGGATGTAAATAATGTTCTGCTTATGATAACCATAATATACCTTTATATGTGTCTATAGATAATGATGAGTTTCCCTTCATCTGTTCAAAAAAATATCTGCTAATCGTGTTGCGGAGTGACACTACAGCTCCGGCAACCGTTTTTTTTTCTCTCGTGAACAGCGGTCACTAGCTCCAAATTAATAGAGATGCATACTTGAAGTTTTTCTGAATATGGGAATCGTAAAACAGGGTAGGTGGAGGCCCAATCTATTTGAGAACGTCAATGGCCACTATTCTTTTCTTCCTTAATGATTTAAGATCGCGAAGAAGTTTAACGGCGATTCCCTCAAGACACAGGTGTTATTAATTTTTCAATATGCAGGCGTTCGTTACGCAATATGGAATGTTTTCTTCGAGATATAGGTGTCTGTTACATAATAGGAGATTGTTTTCTTTGATTATTATGTAAAATGAGATTGTTTGCCTATGTTGAGAATGACGTAATATCATGTCACTTGTTTCTTCAGGGCCCGTGGGGAACCCCCAGTTCCCTAAGCACGGCACACACGTGGGTCTTGGGTATTGGCGGTGCATATTTGACTGTTATGTAATGACGGTAAACACGTGGGATATTACATAATATTTTAAAAGATGTTTTTCTTCAAGATTTTATTTTCTTCAAGGCGTTTTCTTTTTTTTCTTCAAGGCGTTTTTTCTTTCAAGGCGTTTTGTTTTAAGATTTTTTTCTTCAAGATCCCTTTTTCTTCAAGATTTTATTCTCAGGAAAAATTAAAATCCAAATATGTTTGTCCGCTTTAGTAATCGAATGTAAGACCAGAGATTTTCCCCAATGGAGCTTTGCCTTGGACATCTGGACCGACAAGGAATTGATCCTATCTTGTCTTGAGAAATAGATTCTATAAAATGTTTTATTCCCCGTACGGAGAATTCGCTGCATACTTTCTGAATCAACAAGCTATGGATCACGTCTTTCCAATCCATTCCCCTTGAGGGCACGCAAGTATCCTAAAGATATTTATTTTTGATCTATTAAACGCACCTGCTTGCTACATTGTATTAATTTTCTAACGTGAGCTAGACATTACTCTGTATTGATTCTCAAATGGCTTTGTACGACACAGATATTTTGTTGTATATACCAATTTTATTAATAAACAAATTCACAAACATCATTGAACCAAATTACTCTTATAGTGCTCAAATTCGTATTATACTCGTAGGAAGGAAATATTTCCAACTAGGAAGTCGTTCAGTCAAGGTTTGTCAACATAAATGATGAGAAATTCACCAAAGTATATCCAAAACATCAAAAATATAATACTGAACGAAATCAAATACTTTAAATCAATAAATCTAGATTCATGATAGGAGGGGATGAGCTGTTAGAGGTAAATTCAAGGTGTCACAAGACATATGACTTAATTCCATCTTTTTTCATTCTTTGTTAGTATTATTTTCTGTCAATCCCTGACCTGTGGCACACTATGGCTGGCAAACGGCACCATCTGGCGTTCATTATTACACCTAAAGTATTTTCATACATTCTCCTACAAAATTAACCGTTTACACTAGAATCGAGCATTTTTATGACTGGAATATGGCACCCTTTGGCGTTTATTTGGCGTTTATTATCACACCCAAAGTATTTACTGACATTTTTCTACAAAAGTTACCGTTTAGACTAGAATAGATCATTTAAACTCAAAGGATAATTCACAATAGCATTTCTTCCGATGATTTCTTGCAATTGACGCCAGCGTGGCACTCAATGGCAGGAATATGGCCCCCTCTGGCGTGCGTAATCACACCTAAGCTATTTTGAGACATTTTCCTACAAAATTAACCGTTTACAATTGAACTGGTCATTTAAACTCGAAGGAAAATTTCCAATAGCGTTTCTTCTTATAAATCCTAGCAATTGAAGGCAACGTGGATCTCAACGTCTGGCATATAGCCCCTTCTAGAATGCGTTATCATACCTGAGGCATTTTACTACATATACTAACATTTCTTTTTCTACGTGAAACTTGTTTTAAGGTGATTTTTCTCTGCACGAAACTGGTTGTATGTAGATTTTTTGTTCGCGAAATTTTTTGTATGTTGATTATTTTTTCATTGTTAAACTTACTGTATCTTGCCTTTTTTCTTTGTGAAAGATGATGCGTGGTGGTTAGTTTTGTTCGTGAAGCTTTTTGCATGCTGATTCTTTGTCTATGAAACAAAATGTATGTTGATTTTTTTTTTCTTCTTTTTACTTATTTTATGCTGATTTTTCTTCTTGAAAATTGTTGTTTGTTAATTTTTTCTTCGTGAAACTTGTTTTTTTTGTGTTTTTTTTTCGTGAAACTTGTTGCATGCTGATTTTTTCTTCGTGGAAGCTGTTGCACGTTAATTTTTTCTCTTTGATAACTGGTTTTATGGTGATTTTTGTTCGTGAAACTTGTTGTATGTGGATTTATTTCTTCGTAAAACATGTTGCATGTTGTTTTTTGTTCGTGAAACTTTTTGTATGCTGAATTTTTGCTTATGAAACGTAAAGCATGTTGATTTTATTTTTTCGTGAAATTTAATGTAACATGATTTTTTCCTTCGTGAAACTTGTTATTTGTTGGTTTTTTCTTTATGAAATATGCTGTAGGTTGAACTTTTCGTTCGTGAAACTATTTGGGTTTTTGCTCATGAAACATAAAGTATGTTGATTAGTTTTTCTTCGTGAAATGTAATGTATCTTGATTTTTCTTTTTTTTGTGAAACTTGTTGTATGTAGATTATTTCTTCGAAAAAATTAACAAATGTTGATTTATGTTTCTGAAAAACTTGTTATATTTTTATTTCTTCTTCATGGAACTTGCTGCATGTAGATTTATCTTTTTGCGAAACTTGTACGTTGATTTTTCTCCTCGTGAAACCGGTTTTATTAGTGGAACTTGTTGCCTGTGGATTTTTTGTTCGTGAAATTTGCATTATGTTGGTTCTTGTCTTCACGAAGCTTGTTCTATGTTGATTTTTTTTCATGAAACATGTTGCAAGTGGGTTTTTTTGTGAAACTTTCTGTATTGTGATTTGTTTTTCTTCATGAAACTTGTTGAATTTTTATTTTTCTTTCTGAAACTTGTTGTATATTGGCTTTTTGTTCGTGAAACGTGTTGTATGTTGATTTTTTTTTTCTTTGTGAAAATTGTTGTATGGTGATTTTGAAACTTATTACATGTTGATATTTGTCTTCTTGAAACTTGTGGTATGCTGTTTTTTTAGTGAAACTTCTCTTATGTTGATTTTCTCTTCGTGGAACTTCTTATTTACGGGTTTATGCCTCTTGAAACTTTTTTTTCATCGTGAAACATGCTGTATTTTGATTTGTTATAAGTGAAACTTATCGTATGTCGTTTTTCTTCGTGAAATTTGTTGCATGCTAATTTTTTTTCTTTCAAGAAACTTAATTATGTTGATTTGTTTGTAATTTTTTCCGGGAACTTTTTTATGGTGATCTATCTCTTCCTGAAACTTGTTACACGCTAATTTTTTTGCGTAAAAATTTGTTCTATTTTTATTTTTCTTCATGAAACTTGTTCTATTTTGATTTTTCTTCGTGAAACTTGTTATATGATGAATTTAACCTTCGTAAAACTTGTTTTATGTTCATTTTTCTCTTCGTGAAACTTGCTATATGTTGATATACTCTTTGTAAAATTTGTTGGATGTGAAGTTCTTTTCTTAGTGAAATTTGCTGTATGTTCTTTTTTCTCTTCGTGAAACTTGCTGTATGTTGATTTTCTTTACTTCATGAAACATGTTGGATTTTGGTTTTTCTTCCTGAATCTTATTGTATATTAATGTTTTCTTCGAGAAACTTGTTATTTGGTTGATTATTTTTTCCATTGATTGAGCACCGTGAACGAGAGACAAAAACATACTCATACACACACGCACACACACACACAAACACACAAAGTCAGATCAATAAAGACAGGCAAAGACACAGTCAGACAAAGAGGTATGATCAGAGAGACAAAAACAAGCACACAAACACTCAGAGTCAGTGGATTCAGCCCTGTTCTTACATGCTGCTAGGTTAGGTTAAGCTAACCTAACCTACACACGGTAGGTTAGGTTTGATGGCGCACCATTAGGTGTGCTAGTTCATGCCAGAGGGTGTCATATGCCATCCATTGAGGGCCACGCTGGCGTCAATTGCTACGAATCATCCGAAAAAAAGCTACTGGGAATTTTCCTATAAGTTTAAATTATCAAATTCTATGATTTTAGTAGGAAAATACTTCAAGTATGATAATGTACGCCAGAGGGTACCATATGGCAGCTCTTGAGTGCCACGCCGGCGTCAATTGCTAGAATTCAATGCAAGAAACGTTATTGGGAATTTTCCTTTAAGGTTAAATGATCGATTGTTGTGTAGACGTTTCGGAAAATGTATTAGGTGGGATAATGCACGCCACTGGTTGTCATGTCAGCGTTTGAGTGCCACGCTGACATCAATTGTCAGGAGTCTTCAGAAGAAACGCTATTGGGAATTCTAAGTTTAAATAATTGATTTTAATGTAAACGGTGATTTTTGTAGGAAAATGTCGGAAAATGCTTTAGGTGAGGTAATACGCGCCAGAGGGTGCCATTTGCGAGCCATAGTTTGCCACAGGTCGGGAATTGACAGAGAATATTACCAACAAAGAATGAATAAAATTTGGACTTAAGTTTCATGTCTTTTGTCCCCTTGAATTTACCTCTAATAGCCCTCCCCATCCACTCGATGGGTCTAGATTTATTGATTAAAAGTTTTGGCTTTCGTGCAGTGTTGTATTTCTTATGACTTATGGTGAATATCTCAGTATTTATGTTGCCAATCCTCGGTTGGACGAAAAACACGTATGTACAATAAAATGTCTGTTTTACAAAGCCATTTGAGAATCAAGACAGAGTAATGTCTAGCTCCTGTTAAAAAATTAATACAATTTAGCAAGTAGGTGCGTCTAATAGATCAAAATAGCTTTGGGATGCTTGCGTGCACTCAAGGGGAATGGATTGGAAACACGCTTGTTGATTCAGAAAGTGTGCAGTGAATTCTCTGTGCGGAGAATATTTTTTTT
Source organism: Artemia franciscana (assembly GCF_032884065.1). NCBI lineage: Eukaryota > Metazoa > Arthropoda > Branchiopoda > Anostraca > Artemiidae > Artemia > Artemia franciscana. The sequence goes on from NC_088874.1 coordinate 26,945,876, forward strand.
ATAATCTATTTTCCAATACATAATAGCATCAATTTCTTGTTGGTTCAGGTAACCAAGGTAGTTCCATGGGAGGAAATCTCTTGTCTTACATTCGATTCCTCTAGCGACCAAAATCTTTGGATTATAAAGGTTCGTTGAGGAAAAAAATCTGGAACAAAATGAAATCTTGAAGAAAAAGAAATCTCAAAGGATAAAAGCTTAAAACAAAACAACGTCTTGAAAGTAAAAACGCCTTGAAGAAAAAAAGGAAAAAGAAAACACCTTGAAGAAAATAAAAATCTTGAAGAAAAAAATCTCTTAAAGTATAACGTAATATCCCACGTGTTTACCATCATTACGTAACAGTCACATATGCGCCGCCATTACGTAAGACCCGCGTGTGTGCCGTCTTCAGTTACAACTGGGAGTTCCCTACGGGTTCTGAAAAAATAACTCACGCGAGATCAAGTCATTCTAAATTGAAACACGTTACCCAAAATTACGTCATTCTCAATATAGGTAAACAATCTCATATCACCCAAAAATGAAAGAAAACAATCTCCTATCATGTAGGACACACCTGCATCTTGAAGAAAACATCCCCTATTACGTAAATATTTGCATCTTGAGGCAAATTAATAACACCTGCCTATTGAGAGAATCGCCGTTAAATTTCTTTGTGACCTTAAACCATTAAGGAAGAAAAGAGTAATGGCTATGGGCTTCCTCAAATAGATTGGGCCTCCACTACTGGCAGAAAATTTCTAGTGAATTTGTAAAATTTCCTGCAGTTTTCCAAAAAAAAACTGCTTTTGTCGTAATGTTATAGGCTACATGCAGTCAAAAAAAGCTTTCCTATCTTGGAAATGAAGCTTTTTTCAGAACAGTGTTACATCGTTCTCATATTTAGAACATTTTGTATCTCTTCTGGATTTCTTGGAATTAATCCTTGGAAAGTTGACGTTGTATGCCAAATACCAAATATGCAAAATTATATTAATGCAAAATTCTAGCTGATGATAGAATTTTCTAAATAATGTAATAAAACGTAAAAAATTTGCCGTAATATAACAAAAACATTATAGCTAAAACTACCATCCTTATCTAAAAAGCTGGGTTACATAGAGCCACGTCCCAAAAAAAATCAGAGGGGGGGACACAAACTTGAAAACGAAAAATCAGATAGCAGAGTGGACATAAGAAAAAATAGGGAAAATCATAAACTACCGAGATATCAGGGAACAATTCCCTGAAGGTCCCTTCTCTTGTGTACGTCCCAGGTTGTATATGAGCTGTTAGAGCTGACTATGTATATAACAAAAAAAGAAAGACGCGAAAAAATCTAAAAAGAAAATAGATTGCTAGTTTTCCTATTACTATTCTAGTAGTTTTATGGAGAAATATCAAGAATTTTTTTGGTTTCTGCTTGTTTGTTTGCGTGTTGAAAATGGACTTGAGTAAATCTGCTGTTAATTTTATCAAACTGGCTTACGAAAATAGTTAATATCTAAAAGCCAAAATATTTTTTTCTTGCCGTTATTGCTTATTTTCAAATTTATTTATTATTTAAGAATTAACGACACTTCTTGACTACTAAGGTCCCTGCGTCGGCCCTGCAGTGCATTTCTGCAGCGTGATTCGATCTCTGGGTCCCGTATTACCAAGCTAAGGTCAAATCCACTGCGCCACCACAGGACGAAACCCGGGTACTTATTTTCAAAGGATATCATTAAGTGCAAATTTAAGCAGTAAAATCTAAGAAAAAATTCAATAGTGGTACATCAATTTTGTTTCTAAACCAGGGCCTTATCCAAATTTTTGTTTGGGGAGGGGGGTTAAAAAGGTTAAGGGAGTGGATGGTTTTATGAAAAAAATATTAGTGATTATCAAGGTTTCTGAATGCAAAAATTTGTTTACATGTATTTCTGTTACTTTTTTGGTTGGGGAGGGGACAAAATTTCAGGGGTGAAGGGTTCAAACTGGGTGCCCCTCCCCCTGGATACCGTCATGTTCTAAATGAAGAACATATTTTTGCTCTTCATTGGGTCATCGTTTATTTGTGTTCTTTTTCTAAATCTCCCTTGTTTCAGATTCCTATCTTCCCTGCGGGGTCATGTGCAGTCCGTATATCAAATTGCATGGTCTGCAGATTCTAGACTGTTAGTTAGTGGTAGTGCCGATTCTACACTAAAAGGTAATTTTTTAAAAATCTTTTTGCTTGACTTATTGGTGTCAGTCGGGGAGGGGGAGGCAGAAGACTTTTTGCTCTGTTAAAAATTTCCCTCTTAAGATTTTCGAAATTTTTCAGATTTTACTAATAGAGACCAAATAAAATGGTATTTTTTGGTATTTTCATAGAAAAATTTCAAGAAAAGCAAAATTGTTCCTGCCTTAGAGCATGGAAAATAGTTGCCCCCGCCCCTGCTTCCTAATTTCCATGAATTGACGCCATTGGTTTGGCAATTAATGCTTACTTAAAAACAACATTATTATAAAATGACGGGACTTTTGCGCTAGAAGTACTGGAACATTTCATCTCCAATTGTGTTTCCTGTAAAGTTCTCTGTTGGGCCGTTTTTTCTGCTTCTGTAAAGACGATTCGTAATAAACCCGAAAACAAAGAGGTAATGTTCTCCTATACTCCCGTGTTATAAAATGGGCTTGAGCTCCGTGGGTTTATTTTTTTTTATCTACCCGTATTTTCGTAAGCTATTCATATTATTCTTCAAGTATATTTCAGAAAGGAAAGCCATGAAGCGCTGCCTTTTTACCCGTTGTTGTTGTGTTAAATTTTGAGCCAGTAAAAAGAATACGAAACCTGATCGGTTCTTTCTTGCGAATTTTTTTGTGGAATAGAGCTGTGGTATACCCCACGCATTTAACAAATAAGTCAAAACTATAGCCTAGTATTGTAATTAGCTGAACAATAAGCTTCTCCATGACATGGCAGATAATTTTCGTCAGGGTGGGTTTTTCTGGACGAGGAGAGTTGCTCGATTAATGGAAACTTGAAAAAGCTAAATTTAAAAAAGCAAATATTAAAGATTGTTTGCTAAAATTTTGATTATTCACCACTGATGATGGAAATTTAAATTATTTGATCTTCTTATTTGTGTGTTTGTTTTTGTGTCCCTGTGTCTGGGACGGCCTCCCACGCCCCTCCTGCCTGATATTTATATATTTACTTATCTTTTATGAGTTTTTTTTTCTATTTTATGTGTCTTCTACCGTATTATATTTTGAAATCATTATTACGATGAGATGTTGATGTTATTCTTATGTTTTTGCACTGTCCCAGCCTTACGAGCTCTGCTCTCTGTTGGGGCATAATATTGTTTGTGTATTTTTTGAGTTGAATAAAGAAAAAGTTGAAGTTGAAGTTGAAAGTTGACAAATTAAACAAACGTCTTGACAAAGGTCTCTCCGAATTCTCTGGAGGTCGTGGTGACCAGTAATATAGAGATTTCTCCGCATATGTGATGCATCTGCAAGTGTTTAAAAAATCTTAAGAATTTAGGAAGGCCAACCCCAGCCCATCCCCCTTCTCTGCAAGTTCTTACTCACTCTGAGATTGTTGTTGATAATTAATGCGATTTTGCAGGATTTGTTTTTGCTTTTGAAAAGCTATGATATATGGTCTGAGACTAAAAACTAGTTAAAATATATAAAAATGAGACTCGCTATTTCAAGCATGGGGTAACAAAGAGGAACCACTCTTCTTCGGCTTTTTTTTATTCTTTCAGGCTCGGTTGTAGAAATTCTAAATGTATCTAAAATATAGTGATTTACTTAGTAGATCAGTATTATGAAAGAATCTCTTAGCTTATTCACGTCTAACCAAATCTTACCGCTATGAATTCTAGGAATCAATAGATTGATTTAAAAGAAAAATCAGAGGCTTAATGCCGGTCGGGATTTAAAATAAGAGCTCTGAGACACGAAGTCCTTCTAAATATCGAAATTTATTAAGATCCCATCACCCACTCGTAAGTTAAAAATACCTCATTTTTTTCTAATTTTTCCTCTCCCTTCAGCCCCCCAGATGGTCGAATCGGGCAAAACGACTTTATCAAGTCAATTTGTACGGGTCCCGGACACGCTTACCAATTTTCGTCGTCCTAGTACGTCCAGAAGCACCAAGCTCCCGAAAGGACTGGACCCCCCCCCCTAATCCCCCAAATAGAGTGGATCCAGTTCGGTTACGTCAATCATGTATCTACGACATTTGCTTATTCTACCCACCAAGTTTCATCCACTCAAAGTGTTTTCCAAGATTTAAGGTTTCCCCCTCCAACTCCCCCTAATGTCACCAGATCTGGTCGAGATTTAAAATAAGAACTCTGAGACATGAGTTCCTTCCAAATATCAAATTTCGTCAAGATCCGGTCATCCGTTCTTAAGTTAAAAATAGTTAAATTTTTCTAATTTTTCTGAATTAACCCCCCCCCCCCCCCGCTCAACTCCCCCAAAAGAGACTGGATCCGTTCCAATTATGTCAATCACGTATCTAGAACTTGTGCTTATTCTTCCCGTCAAGTTGCATCCCAATCTCTCCACTCCAAGGGTTTTCCAAGATTGTCTCCCCCTACAAACCCCTATGCCCCCAGATCCAATTTGAATTGAAAATGGAGCATCTGAGACATAAAATCTTTCTGTATATCAAGTTTCATTAAGATCCGGTCACCTATTCGTAAAATAAAGATACCTCAGTTCAGTTCAGTTCATTCGGGTTTATTAAAAAAAATATTATAACAGTCATAACATACATAATCTCTCATCTTATGATGAGTCCCTTATCACATCAAAAATAAATACGCACTATGGCTCTCCCTCCACTTCTCGATACAACCATGGCCCCTACCAACAAAAACATCCTTACAAGTCCCCACCTTTTCATCCAGGAGCAAACCACTCCAATCCCCACACACACACAAAAATACCCAATAATGGCTAAAAATCACTTTTCTATTTAGATTTTTTATTCAATTTAGACTAATTCAAAAACAAGATAATTTTTATTCTCTTTTTGAAAGAACCAAGGGAGCTCCTACCTTTCAGTTCAAGCGGTAGGTATTGTAAGCCTTAGCGCAGACGATGTAAGGCGAAAAATCCGACCTCACTGTTGGCGTATGTCGAATACGGATCTGTGTAGATAGTCTTGTAATTGGAAGATGCCCTCCGACTACCAAACAGAATAGACTCCTAAGAGGCGGTGGAAGCAAGCCGGAGAGGAATCTGAAAGCAAAAACCAAGCAAGAAAGCATAAACAGCGATTTCAGCGAGGGATAATCTTCTGTGTGTTTGATGATCTTCAAGGAATTCTTGTGAATGGAATCCAGTTTTTTCAGATGGGATTTGAACGTCGACTGCCATACCATTGCACAATACCGTAAGCGGGTTTTAATGAGTGCATTGTAGAGAAGGGTAAAGGTTTTACGTGGGAATGTGTGCTTCAGTTTCTTCATGATACTAAGATTCCTTGAAAGCTTTAATTCTACAGTATGGATGTGAGGAAGGAAAGAAAGGTTTTCATTCACTATTACTCCTAAACATTTTGCACATCCATTTGCTGGTCGTTGAACCTTTCCACGAGACGTCACAATTTCTGCTATTTCCGAATGAGGGGTTCCTACCCTAGAAAATAATAGAATTCAAGATTTTTCGACGCTGATGACAAGTTTGTTGGCATTCATCCAAAGATAACTCTCTTCCATGATGTTTTCAAGCTTCCGCTGGAGTGGAGGCATATAGAGTCCACAGCAGGTCATTGTAGTGTCGTCAGTGAAAGCTATCAACTCATCTTGCTTGTTAGTAATGTCCTCAGATTTTTAGCAAAGCATAGGCTATAGCATTTTGGATCTTCATGATTTTGGTTAAGGATACGAGTTAGGTCATTTATATGGACTTAAAACAAAAGAGGACTGAGGATCGATCCTTGGGGCATACCAAATTTCACAGTAGTGTTGTTCTTCGGGTCGTCACCAATGTAGATGCACCTATTTTGAGGGTAAGATTCAAACCATTGAAGGGCTATCCCTCTCACTCCAATATGTTGCAGCTTTCCCAGTAAGATTGTATGATCCATACGATCAGATGCTTTCTTGATGTCAATCAATATAGCAGCTGGCAGAAGACCTGAGTCAAGTGCCCTGTTGATGAATAAGCTTAAAAATGCCAGAGCGTCTTTTATTGAATGACCATGTCCTAAGCCGAACTGACGACTATTAAAAAAATCCTTTTTTCGAGAAACTGGTAAAGTAGTCTTGGCAAGGGTTTTTCTAAAATTTTTGAAAAAATAGATAATATTGATATGGGTCGGAAGTTCGATGGATCATCCTGAGGGCCAACTTTATGCAGAGGGATTAGTCTTGCTTTTTTTTAGTATCGAAGGAAAAACACCACTTCTTAGAGACAGTTTTATCAAATAAGTTAATGGCTCTAGGATAGAAGGGAGGACTACTTTCACGGCTTTAGTGTGTATCCAGTCAAATCACAATTATCTCTACTTCAGTTGATGTCACAGGAATTATTGCCATTGATTTGGTGCATGCTGAGCCAAGGTAATGCTTGTAGGGTTTCAGGGGACTTCTCGCAGAATTAAATGTTATTCCTCCTATCCCTGCGAAAAATATACTGAGTTTTTTTGCAACATGAGTGGGTTCCGTAACAGCCTTTCCGTTGACAAAAAGTCCGGAAGGCAATTCTGCTCTCTTGTCATTTGGTCGCAAAATCGAATTAAATGACCTTCCAGACTTTTCGTCCATCTTTACCACTTTCCGATATTTTGTTATTTACATAATCTCTTTTTGCTTTCCTCAGAACTGAATGAAGGTATTTCTTATACGTCTCATATCTCTCTAGGTTTTTTCGGTTCTGGTAGTTTTTGTAATTTACCCATAACTTGTTTTTTTTTTATTTATGGACACGAGTAAGCTTTCGGTAACCCATGGACATATTGGTGTATTTTTTCTTCCAGGGTTTCTTGCTTTCTCTTTAAAACAGCATGTTTTATATGCAGCTACAAACGCATTGTGGAAAATTTCAAAACTTACGTTCACATCTTCATTTTCTAGAATACTGTTTCAAGAAACTTTTTTTTAACTCATCATTTAACAGTTTAAGATTCTCCTCTTTAAGATTGTGAATAGAAATTAATTTTTAAAAAAGTTTCTCTGAAAAAAAATAAAACCAGAGAAATACCGATTTTCACTCCTTCATGTTTATCGTATCTTTTTCGTTTTTCCTTTTTTGTGGCTTGATTTTACGTACTGATTCTAGCCCTTCATTTCGAAAAAGTTTGATATGCCTGCTATTGATTATAGTTCTTGTTTAAGTGGCATAACCACTTCTCCAGGCCAATGCGGAAAGGGGAATTTGCCCCTAGCATTTATTCTCTTTGGTGGGGGACCTCGTAACATAACTCTTTGGTGGATAAAATAGTAGCCATTTTGTTCCTAGGAAGCAAATGCACTTCTGAAAACGGGAGATGCTACTTTCTAGGGTAAACAGTGGTTTTGCGGGTAAAATTTCTTTGATATTTTGTACAAAGTAGTACAAACTGTCAGGAATAAGGTCAAATATGAAGTCTTGAAAACCCCCCGAAATTGTCATTCACCAAGCTCAACTGCTTGTCTGGGAAATGCTAAGGAAAGCTTGTCTGGATTGGTTACCCTAATTCATTTGGCCCAAAAATTAAATTAAGCCTCTTTATGCGAAGCGGCATGGAAGTGGAATTGTAGATTTTTTTTTTTTTTAGCTCAATGCAAATGTTTAGTATCTAAGATAAAATTTAGTTTCAGAATCGAAAAAAAGCAAATAATCTATGGATTAACGACGCTTTTTGACCGCATAAATGAAAAAATTTAGTCCTTTTAAAAAAGCTTCTTATTGTTCTAGCTAAACGACCCTTGTGTTTCACCTTGTGTTTGTGACCTTGAGTTTTTCTTATAGAATTGGAACAGAAAGTCAAACTTTAGCGTAAAGAGTGGGGTATTAAGGAGAGGGAAAACCTCATTGATACAGGATAATTTCTGTTTGTTTAAGTTTTAATGTTGCTCCTCACTCGCAGTAGAAAAAATTTGTTTGTTTTTGTTTTGTTTTTTCTATTTCTGATAGTTTTTTAATAATGTCAGGAAATCCAGCTCCCTCTCTACGGAAAGATCCTCAAGACAATTCAATCCTGATGAAAATTTACCCTAGAATCCATGGAAGATTCCCTCCGTGGAAAATCTTCCATCAGAAAATTCACCCCCCCCCCGAAAATGTCTGTAAACTTCTAATAACAAGTTTTATACGGAAACGATGGGCAAATTTCATAACTTAATACCTTTCCCCAGGATCTGTGGGGGGGGGGGTCTTGTTATTTCCAAAGGTATAATTTATTGGACCTTTCAACTATGCTGAACAATACGGCTATCTCAAAACTTATATCGGGCATCTTAGGGAAAACAATGGGTGTGAGAGAGTAGGGGGGTAAATGCCGTCTAATCTTTTTGGTCGCTTAAAAAGGACACTAGGACTTTTAGTTTCCATTTGAATGAGTTTTCTACCGATATTTAGGACCATTGGTTCTATACGATCACCCCTAACAAACAAACCAACAAATAAACACGCATCCGTGGTCATTCTTTTGGCAATAAATGCAAAACTCCATATTTTTAAGATGGGAGCTTGAAACCTCTACATCAGGATTCGCTGATGCGCTGAATTTGATGGTGTGATTTTCTTAAAAATTTCTTGACATTTAGGGGGTGTTTCTCTCCTTTTTTTGAAAGTCAGGCAAACTTTCTCAGACTCGTAGTTTTTGATGGGTAAGACTAAACCTGATGAATCTCATATATTCGGAATCAGCATAATAAGCCAACTTCTTTGATACATCTATTGATATCGAAATTCCGTATTTGAGAGTTTCTATTACTTTTGAGCCTTGTATCTGCTTACGTGCAGTTCGTTACCATGAGCTGTTTGAAAGGCCCTTGTGTTAGTCCTGTGCCAGCTGGGATCGAACCCCAGCCCTCGTATTGTCAAACAGAGATTAGTCGACTGTGCTACAATAGGCAAAATACTGCATAATTAGTTTTAGCTAAAGCTCCTTGAATTGGAGAGAAATAAAATTGGCACTATTTGTCCAATTATAATATGTGACAAAGCTGTTGAGCTTAATTCTTAATATTGACTGGAGGTACTATATTCTTTTTGTTAGCGTTGCGAAAATAGACAATATTCATTTCACAGGTTGTCATTCTTAGCTATTGAAATAATCAGGATCCCTCCCCTCCATCCTACCCCTGTATGTGGGCTATCTCTGAAGATATGTGGCCTTCCTGTGTATGATTCTATAAAATTCATAAAAGAAATTAAGTGAAGGAAATACGTTCTTTAAAAAAAAATGGGATTATTATCCAACTGCACCTGGTAAAAAAAATAAAAATAAAAAAACGAAAAATATGAAATACCAAAACGGTTAATGAAATACCGAAAGAACTGATAAACTTTGTTTTAAAAACTTTGATTAAATTCTCCTTGTAGAATTGCTAATATATTTATATTATGTTTGAAATATATTATGCAACATATTTAAGAATATGCTGTTAGGTGCTATGACAATAAATGGAAGTTACAGAAAGCCTAACACCTATGATACCGCTGAGATCATCAAAACTGGCCTAAAATCTTTGATGATCACCTGGGAGACGACCGAATCAGGAGCTTAGACTACGATGAATTGAGAGGTAGTGTTGCCCTTTGAAATAGGTATCATTCGATATTATGTCGATCTCAGTCAACAAGAAAGGCGGTGGATGCAGTAAAGATTTAAAAAGTAGATAGCCAAGGCTCAGACTGTTTTTTCACAGTTGAAAAAAGCTTGTAAGAACAGGAAGATAAGTGCGCATCAATATTAGAATATTGAAATCTACAGTGGCTAAAGGGGTCAAGATTGGCTCTGAAACGTGGGTGCACCGAAAAACGGTGGAGGATTTGCTTGATATTTTCCATAGAAATAGCCTACGGATTGTTTTGGGTACCCAATTGACTGACCGTATCTCAAATAGTAAGATTTACGGAAAATATGAGTCAATCCCTCTGTCTAGGGCTATAGTGGGAGAAAGGTTGAGATGGCTAGGGCACATTCTGCTAATGAAGGATGGCAGATTGCCAAAAATCGTCCTTGTTAGGGAACCTTCTAGGGCCAAACAAAGATTCGAGGGCAAGTTGCCCCCTAACGGAGTGGGAGGATGTCGTAAGGAAATATTTAAGGGAAGTGGGAAATTCTTCGGAGGGTGTAGAAAAAAATATAGTGGTAACATTGAATTCCTTTAATACATGGTCTTCTTGTAACTATCTGGCTTAACACTTATCAAAAAGCTGAGCTCATGTTTTTTGGTAGCTTAAAACTTGATAAGATAAGATTAAAGGGACTAAGTTGTGGTAAAAATAGGATAAAAAGGGTTAGGTTATTTAGGTACCTTGGGATGATTATAGATGAGATGTTGTCTTTTCGCAAACACTCTGATTATTTGAGTCTGAAGCTTGCTCTTAATTTGGGATGCCTTTATTAATTGAATCACGTGCTTTGTTTTTCCATTCTTGAAATCTTGTATCGTTCCCTTATTGAATCCTATCTTAAATATTGTCTTACAATCAACACGTTTGTAAGTGAAATACGGTTGTAAGTCTAGGAGGTTGTAAGTAAACCTCGGTACGTTTGTGGTTCACTTACAACCCCTGCAGATAATCCAGAATGATTGAATTTTTTTCTCTAGCCCTTCCGCCTATAACGTCTATCAGTATCCCGTTCCCTCTTTTTATTTCTGGATATTCTTAATCTAAAACAATTAAAAGAATTACAAACGGGAATTACAAACATTCAATCTCCAAAAATTATTTCCATGATAAGGCTATTTCCAGAGTTCCCATTTCTCTGTCCATGATCGGTTCAAGAAGCTTCATCTTGCTCTCCTTAATTCGGAAAGGGCTATATTTTCATTACGGTACCAGATCCTCTATATCAGATCCCTTTTAGTTCTTTTTCTGACTTGTATTTGTTTAAGTTTAGTTTAACCAGTTTTTATCTTTTTAATTGACTTTTTACTGTTTAATTATTAACTCATAAATGATTATTCATTATGATTTTCATTTTCATTGTTATTTTTTGCATTTTTGCCAGTTTTAGTGAAACCTTATGATTTGTCGATTTTTAATTCTGAATTCGGCCCTTTGGGGGCTTTTACGTTCTCCTCTTCCTCTCCTTAACTCGGAAAGGGCTACATTTTCATTACGGTACCAGATCCCCTATATCTTCCTTGTCGAGATGTGGGGAATTCTAACGAATGTTATATTCATTTTTAATCTTGGCTTAGCTTATACTCGCGCTGGGTTTGCCTCTACTTTTTTTCTCCATTATTTCGTCTTCTTCTGTTTTGTTCCCTTTTGCTACTTGTTTCCTTGATCTCTTGCGATTTCTTGGCAGAATATGTATTACTTTGAAGTGGTAATCTTATCTTTATGTTGGATCTATTAAGCTAACACATCGACCTCTGCTCTCTGTTAGCTAAAGTAGAAATTTGTTATAACTACTATATTAATAAAAATGTTCTTTGGCTTAGACAGGGATGTTGAATTCACATGTATGGTTTTTATCTCTTTTATTTCCTTTTCGCAGACATTTCTCTCTTTTTCTGTGTTTTATAACTTTCCGACCAAGTTATTTTTTGAGTCTATATAGCAGAATAAATACTAGATTCCGACAAAAATCCAACTTGGTGGAAGGAGAAAATCACTAGAAATAGAAAATAAATCTCAAAAATTACAGAAAACATCACTAGGAAGGTCATGCTAGTTGGTTCTGAGGGCTGTATCACACTTTTTGTCAATATAGTAGTTTGATTTTGCTTTATCTCTGCTAATTTTTGGTTTTAATTTATAGTATGGAGTTTAAAAACAAAGAAAATAGAACTAGACCTACCTGGTCATGCAGATGAAATTTATGCAGTCGATTGGTCACCGGATGGTCAACGAGTCGTCAGTGGTGGAAAAGACAAAGTCATTAAAATGTGAGTACTCGTTTTCTAGCTAGCTGACGGCCTCCCTCCGTCATTTGTCAAGGTGAATCCGACCTCCCTCCTCCCAAAAATTTTCCACCCCACTTCTCTTTCTCAGCACCTTCTTGCCTTCTCATCTCCTCCTTTGCTCTCTATCAAAATCCTCCCAGTGCGACTCCTTCTTACCCTATCTCCACGAAATCCTACCTCCAGCCCATTTGTTTTATCCCTCGTGCCTACCCTGTCAACGTGACTCAGGTCTGAGAATTTTTGCATTTAAAAATCGCCTCATAATAATTTTCAATTGTTCTCACTTCCTGTCAACTGGAAACAAGTTGTATCTTCCTCATCATGCTTCGTCCATATCCTTGCCCCTCCCCCTACCTCCAGACCAAGATAAATCCTTCTCTTACCCTTTTTCTCCAAAGCATCATAATATAAAATTAAAGCCCCACCCAGACAATTTTCAGACTCATCAAGTCTCCCTGTCGCGAATCCCCAATCGGTTTGTTTTTCATAAACTTTTAGTTATTAATGCTGAAAATCTTAATTTTGGATAGCTTACCGAGCTCGAGGTGCTTTCAGAATCGAATCTAATAGATATTATAGCTATTACTGAAGTACAGTGACCCATGGTCACTACGCCTGACAAATTATTCAGAGTTTATTAAACTCCGTCCCTCAGACCACCCACTCGGAAAAAAAAAGGTAACGGTGTTTCGTTCTTTACCAAGAGCAAACCTTTACACAAAGGTTATTCGAGACCCTAGTTTCTCCGAGTATGATGAAGTCCTCTGGCTAAGTATTAAACCAAAAGTTACTCCGTCGTCCATTTGATATTATTGCAGCAGCTGTTTCCTACTACTCCCCAAATCAAAATATCGATTCAAAACTTAAATTCATCCAGCAGTTGCAGACAAGTGCTGACTTTGTTTTATCTAAGTACCCTAATGGTGGCCTTTTTTTACTTGGCGATGCCAACGACCTTGAAATGGATTCTTTTTGCTCCTCACTTAAAGTAAAGCAAATTGTTAAAATACCAACGACTCGGGGAAATACCATTCTTGATGGTATTTTAACTAATATTTATAATTTTTACAGCCCTCCCTTAGCTTTAGGTGGGGGTTATCATCTTTCAATTCTTTTATCCTCTTCCTCAAATCTTAAGCATTCTTTCTCAATA